>NW_019244422.1:80532-83967 GCF_002742605.1 Olea europaea var. sylvestris | reverse complement strand
AGGACGAATTACGTTCGACGATAAGAAAAAGATGGCAGTGGACGAGAATCCTTTCCCACAGCCACTTGGGGTAAATATGGTAACGTCGGGTTCAAGAACAAGTTGCCAAAATTCAAGTTGGTCATAGACGATGGAGAAGAGGATACTAAAACACATCCCAGTGTCTTCGAACGAATCAAAGGGAAAGAACCAAAAAAGGACGAAAACGTCCTGTGTGCAAGGTGTAAAAGGGAAGTAAATGGAGACACGAAAAAACCAGGGACATGGCAGCATCCTCATCGCCCTGCCTACTTCCCAAACATTCAGTCTGGTAGAGGGCGAGGTACATCATTTTATAGAGGACCGCCTTTTGAAAGGCAGTTCAGACCAGCAGATACTGGAAGAACATTTAGGCCGCAACCTCGCCGGCCAAATGTATGGCATTCATTCCAGTACAGCGCAGGAAGGGCAATACCCTTCGATGAGATGACTAGGACCCAACAAAGGCGTTTCTAGCAAAATTACGGACGGATGATGAGGCAGCAACAAGGAATGCCACATCCTAAAGCGCCTCTATTACTCAAGGTAGCCAATCAGAACGTCCTCAAGGGTAGTAAAGAGACTGGTACAGATGAATCAATGAAGGAACTGCCAGAAACCTCTTCTGGGAGGTCAAGGTTTGAGAGGGACAAAAAGGATGAAGAAGATCCAGATCAGCCCCTTACTATCCAATTTGGTACGTTGCCTCCTGTCGTGGCCAATAATTACCTACTGGCCAATGAATTCAAGAATAAAGAAAAGGAAGAAGAGAGGGAGGACAACGAAGGAGAAGCCTGCATGCTGGTATGTGAAGAAGGCCAGACTTCTGGAGAGGCCTACAACGATGAAGAGGACGATGGGATGACAGACATTGAAGAAAAAATCGACCTAGAAGCAGAAAGGAAAAAGAGGGGAGTATCACGCAACACTCTGTTTAAGCAACTACACCAAGAGGGAGTTCGTGAAGTAGACTTGTTGGGGGAGCCATCTGGGCGTCCTTTCGACTTCTACGTACTATACGGGACACCCAAAAGGAAGAAGAGAGTGCCTCGCTCTGAGAAGTATAGGTCACCCCCAAGAATAATCCCCCCTCCCACAGGTTGGATAACTGATGAGGAAGCAATAGAAAAAAGTAAGAAGGAAATTCAGGAAACAGAGGATCAGCGTGACATACTGCACGTCGACCTATCACAAGGGGATAATTCGACAGAAAACAAGCAAGAGGTAGAAATAGAGGCTGTCGAAAAGGTTGTTTTTAAATGGCCAGCCATGAAGTTGACAAAACACCTGAGGCCATTATACGTTAAAGCTCTAGTTAACGGCGTCCCAGTGGCAAAAGTGCTTGTCGACAATGGAGCAGCTATAAACACCATTCCATCCAGGATGATGATTAAGTTCGCAAAGACAGAGGGTGATATGATTCCTACAGAAGTCATCCTCACTAGCTTCAATGGAGGAGCAACTTCAGCTAAGGGAGTTATGCCATTGGACATAACTATAGGTACGACTACCAGGACCACTGTCTTCTTTGTAATAGATGGTCCTACTAGTTACAACGTGCTCTTAGGAAGGGATTGGATACACGGAAGTCGTTGTATACCCTCGTCGCTCCATCAATGCCTAATTTTTTGGAATGACAAAGGCGAAGCAGAGGTGGTACAGGCCGATCATAGGCCTTTTGTCGCAGAAGCAAACTCGGTGGAAAAGTTCATGTATGAAGGAAACTATGGACCGGTCAGAGTGGTACAAGACGGCGAAGAAACTCAGGTTGTCGCGCAAAGCGAAGAACCATTCTCAATGGACGCACTCACTGAGATGTTCAAACAGGTGAGGCCAAATATAGTGGCCCTGGAAGAGCCAGTGATTGGCAAAAGAATAATCAAGGAATCTTGAATGGATTCTGAGTTGCAAAAGAAAATGGCCGATATTCAGGCCTTCAAAGCCAGACTGATGGCTTTCAATAAGGAATGCAATGACAAAGCGAAGGAAGAGACTGCCCTAAAAGCGCTGAAGGACAAGTTGGCAGTATTCGAGTTAGAGCAAAGCCTTGGCCGAGAAGTCAACAAGGTGGACTGTTTGGAAGAGGAAGTACTTACAAAAGAACTGGACGACAAAGTGATGCGGATTGCCAAATCTGGATACGCTCAAGCGCAAGACCCTCTGATCAAAGTAAATATTGACGATGAAGGAGAAGATCACCTAACGTTCATCAGCCAGATGCTCGACCAAGAGGTTAGTAACAAATTAATCGCTTTGTTAAAAGAGTACAAAGATTGTTTTGCTTGGGAATACGAACAAATGCCTGGTTTAGATAGAGACTTAGTGGAACATAGATTACCAACTAAGCCTAATTTTAAACCTCATAGGCAACCTCCTAGGCGTTTTGCTCCTAATGTACTCCCTGAAATTAAGAAAGAGATAGAGCGATTATTGAAAGCAGGTTTTATAAGAACAGCCAGATATGTTGAATGGTTGTCGAATATTGTGCCAGTACTAAAAAAGAATGGTAAACTAAGGGTGTGTATAGACTTTAGAAATTTAAACATAGCTACACCCAAAGATGAGTATCCAATGCCCACGGTGGATTCCTTGGTAGATTCAACTGCCGGACATGTCATGTATTCTTTCATGGATGGTTATTCAGGATACAATCAAATCTATATAGCTGAAAAAGACATACACAAAACTGACTTTAGATGCCCTGGGTCTCTAGGATGTTTTGAATGGGTGGTTATGCCTTTCGGCCTAAAAAATGCAGGGGCAACTTATCAAAGGGCTATGAATTTAATCTTTCATGACATGATAGGCAAGTTTGTTGAGGTGTATGTGGATGATATAGTGGTCAAGTCCATTAAAGAAGATGACCATTTCGAACAGTTAAGATGTTTGTTTGAACGAATGAGGCAATATAAGCTAAAGTTGAATCCCTTGAAGTGTGCATTTGGTGTTAATGCAGGGAACTTTCTTGGTTTCTTAGTACACAAGAGAGGGATTGAACTTGACAAAAATAAAGCAAAGGCCATCTTAGAAGCCAAACCACCTAGCAATAAAAAGGAGCTGCAAAGGTTTCTAGGCCAAGTAAATTTTTTAAGACGCTTTATTTCTAACTGTGCAGGGCAAACTAAAGTCTTTTCGCCGATATTAAAGCTGAAAAATCAGGACGAATTCGTCTGGAAAGAAGAACATCAAAAGGCTTTTGAAATCCTGAAGACATATCTATCAAGTCCACCAGTGTTGGTGTCACCAATCCAGGGACGACCAATGAAAATATATGTATCGGCTGAAAAAGAATCAATAGCTGGAATGGTCGCACAGGAAGACCAATTTGGTGAAGAAAGGGCAATTTATTACTGAAGTAGACGGTTAACGAAATGTGAATGTAATTACTCTGCTGTTGAAAAATTGTGTCTAGCACTG
>NW_019244422.1:79910-80132 GCF_002742605.1 Olea europaea var. sylvestris | reverse complement strand
TCACTTTAGACAGAATGTGCACCAACAATCAGGCCGAATATGAAGCTTTAATTGTAGGCCTAGAACTAATGATAGATATGGGAATAAGAAATGTGATAGTTAGGGGCGATTCTCAATTGGTGATCCATCAATTGATCGATGATTTTAAATGTCAAAGTGATTCCATTATAAGTCAGTACGAGATCGCCCAAGAATTACTAGAAGAATTCGATCAAGTAGAAC
>NW_019244422.1:76540-78448 GCF_002742605.1 Olea europaea var. sylvestris | reverse complement strand
TGAGCGACGGAAGCGTCAGTGCTTGCTCTAACTTCGCACTCAAGTGCTCTAGTTCATCCTTGTGTCTGGCAGCACTAGCCCTTCCAATGTCCATATCCATGAAGGATACGTACTCAAATACCAACTCCTTCAAGAACTTCAAATCATCTTCTGAAGAAGCAGCAGGACAATCAGATGGAGCAGGGCGAGGCATTTGGACCTGCCCCCAGGAAGCGAACAAATCCTGGATAGAACGCACAATCCTGTCAGCATCCTGCAAAGAAGGTTGCCAATATTAAAAATCCTCACTACAACGAACAAGGTGGAAATAGAAATGAAGCAAAAAGAAAAACTACCTCGTCGACAATCGTAGAAGATGGCGCGCCCTCGGCCAAGCTTGCCACCAGCGACTCATCCATTCGTGAGGACTTCCCCTTGTCCGAGCGAGACGATGTTGCCACAATGGGCGGACTCATAGGAGTATCTGTAAAGTTCAAGAGCAACAAATCAGAAACTAATAGCATGAGCAAAGGTAAGACATCAAAAACTGAATTACCTTTTGCTTCGATGATTGGGGGGTCGACACCCTGGGAAGAAGATGGCTCATCCATGGGTTGTGATGAAGACTTTGGGACTAAAGATGTATTTTTAAGCATGGTCCCATCACCAACCGGTTTGGATGAAGTAGCCTCAGCAGAGGATGATGGAGCAGGAGTTGTCGATGCCAAAGCCTTTAAAGGGGAGGCTGAACTTTTCTGAAAAGTCCAAAAGATCATCAGTACACAGAAAAGTATCAAATGGGGAAAAACATACTTGTAAATAGGCCGATTTAATTACCTTCCTCCTGACGATAAGAGGGGCATCATCATCATCATCATCAACATCATCCTCCAGAATGGGAGATGCTGAGGCTGGCCGTTTGCGGCTTGGAGCACTCTTGGCCGTAGTAGGCCTGGCGGGGAGAGAAGAAGATGAACGAGCAGATTGTTTAGTACGACGAGAACGAGAGGGGCTCCGAATAGACAAAGGAGTGACCAAAACAGGAGGAGGAGAAGAAATACTCGGTTGGTCTAATGAATGAAAGGCACGATTGGCCTCAGTCGCAAATAATCTGCGCTTCACTGATGGCCAGAGTTGTTCAAAAAGAGGATGAGTAGCATGACAAGAATTAAAAGGGGCTAATGAAAAGTGGCTTGATAAATGGAGGTTGCGAGCGTTTATAGCCTCTGCTTCCGCCTTATTAATGGTATGAAAACGGTCAATTAAGCTCTTCGAATAGCAAAGAGGAACAGGCCAAGTTTGGCCAAAACCAAGCTGACGAGCAAAAAATTGGGGAGCATAAATTTCTACCCCCGCTTTGGCATTGGTCCCAGTTAAGATATCATGAAAAAGCTCCCTCCCAGTTAAAAACTGGATCCAAATGAGCAGGGAGGTGCTCGCGCTATCTATAGTGGAAGGGGGATGTACATAGTTTGGAGTCAAAAAAAGAGGAAAAGGAAAGAAGGAAGAAATTGAATCTAAAGAATAAAAGAATGAAAAAATGTCCCTTCTGGACATATTTACAGGAGTTAAGGACTCCATAGCTAGCCCGTAACAACTAGCAGAAGGACGAGAAATGGATGGAGCACCAAGCGATGGAAAATAGGATATCAACCACAGTTGAGTGAACCAAAGATGTCCACTGCCAGTGGGAGATGCACCATTCTTCAATTGAGCTTGAAGAAAAGCCATACCTCTATAAAGGGCAGCCAAAAACAAAGAACATAAATTCAAAGGCCTGCCACGCGCCAATTCGTGCACTATAGGTAAATAACTCAGAGAAGGCTTTATACTTGGCACACATAAAACATATTTACAAAGCCAAACTAAAAGAAAGGCCACCCGCTCAGCATGGGTATGCTCAGCGCTCGAATGATTATGGAGGGTCTG
>NW_019244422.1:70781-75804 GCF_002742605.1 Olea europaea var. sylvestris | reverse complement strand
ATATGGCAAAATTCAATAATTATTATTAATTCTGCCATATTGGGGGATAATTGTTGACACATAAAAATTCAGCCCAGATCGAATAGCCCAAGGAGTAAAGCTAAACATAACGCATTGTGGTTATCAAGAAATGCAGTTATCAAGGCAGTTGTTAAAGTAGCCCTATCACGTTCCACAACTCAAGGAATTCAATCGAAAGCGGTTGAACGATGAAAGATAATGGCAGCGGTTAAGAGGCAGTTTCATGACAAAATGACCACTATAAAGAAAGTGGGTAGTTATAGGACGATCAAGCAGTTTTCAGAGTAGTTAATCCAAAGAGATCGTCTATAAGGTATAAAAGGGAGAAAGTACGTAGAAGCAAAGGACCGAATCCAAAACTCTCGAACAGAGAATATGTAATTTTCATTTCCTTAACTTTTAGACTTAAACACTTTTCTTTCTGTAACTCGTGTGCTTGCGTCCCTTGGAGGCACGCTGTTTTTCGTTTCCAATTGTAAAGTTCATCGTCAATAAAAGAACACCCCTTTTTGGGACTTTGTCTCAAGAGGTTTCGTCCCTTACACAATCGTCTGATCCTTTTTAATTGTTAGCGACTTAACCCGCGCGAAACAGCTATATTGTTTCTTTCAGTTCTCTTTTCTCGGTAGTTTTAACTTTTGCCTTGATTGGAACATGGACTTTTGCTCCAGCACTAGTTACATGACAGCAGAGGAATGGAGCCAGCAACAGAAGAAAGAGGAAGCAGTGCATGCTAGCTGTCTTCGTGTTCCACGCAGGCACACATTCCCCTTCTCTTGATTTCAATTCGACTGTACATTATATATTGAAGTTTTTAAATATCTCTCTCTTTTTGGGGCCCCACGGAGTACTAAAATGTCTGTAGAAGAACTTGATGCTAATGAAAGACGTGCTTTTTTGAGTGGCGCAGCAGCCTTGCAAGGTCATGCTGTCTCATATGACATCACAAATTCAATTGTTTTTGTATATTTTGGTGCCTGTTTATAACTGTTTGCCGAAATGCCGGTTTTCTTTTGGTACTTGATGCACTGTGCTGCTAAAAATTTTGATTTTGAAAATCTTGTTCCATCTTTCCATGATTAATGTGTATATACCACTTCTCATTGTATAAATTTGCTGCAAGCTTGAGGGGAATGATAAGCTAATTCTCACTCCATTCGAGAAGAACCTAGATATATGGAGACAGCTTTGGAGGTGGTTGAACGCAGTGATTTGGTGAGTTTATAATATCTCCATGTCAAAGTTAGCATTGAATCCTTTGAAGAGTATGATTGTGTTATTGTGACTAATGAACATATCATAAACTTTTAGTATACTTGTTCTCTGTTTAGTCAAACCAATTTTAGTTAACTAAACTGTACCCAAGTAAGTATTTGGAACATTGGTGATTGGGAAGATTCCAGTCATTAAAAGCCTGGAAGCAAAAGAAATTTGCCATGTTTTGGAATCCTAGATTTAATTGTTTGGCCAGGTAATTTGACGGGAATGTTAATATTATTATATTTACCTGGCCATTAAATTTTCTTGACTGCCTAGCTGTATTTTAAGATGACACTTGCCCAGGAAATGATCTTTAATTTACTTTCAGTGGATTTGATTTTACTGCTGCTGTTTGGTGGAAGTTCATGTTTTTTAGAAGAAACTTGAATTTATGTAAAGAGAGATGAAACGCTTGAACTCCTTATCCAAGAAATCAATTTAAATGCTTAAAACTTAGATCTACCCGTAATAGATCTATTTTTAAACTTGAGAACTTATTGCTTTCGTCCTTCAAATGTCCTATTGTTTCTCTCTCCCCACATAGCCAAAGAAATAGCTGAAAGTATTGCTTTCCAAATAACCATACCCCTCTTGTCCTTACCCAAGCCAATTTGTCATTATGGCTCAACATCATTACCATTTCTTTGTTTCCAGTTCTTACTGCATCTGTTGTATTTTCATTTCATTTTGTATCATATCGTGTTATTTACTGTGATTGCTTCTTTATTCTCTCCTGGCAGCTTGTAATGGTTGTCGATGCACGGGACCCACTGTTCTACGGTTGCCCTGATCTTTAGGTAATGCTTGAGATTTTGATTCCATGCTAGAATGATTTTGAATGACTTCTTTTGAACTATTTAAAAGATTCTGCGGATGTAATGATTACACTAATGAAATGTGGAATTTGGAGAGAGATAAATCGTTTTTAGCCTCTAATCAAACCTAACGTGTTTCTGAAAGCACACTCATTTCTACGACTGATAAATAATAATGCCATCATATGAATCTTTGAAAACGACATTAGAGAGACACTACCATTGTTCCTTGATACAATAAACATGTTTTTGTTTATGCTCAGTCTTTAGTGCCAAATCTTTTAATCGACAGCAAGATATACTGATGCGAGATTCAAGAGAAGTTGATGGACACAAAAAGACATTGCTTCTCATTAACAAGGCAGATCTTCTACCGGATTCTGTTAGGTAACATTGCTAAGCTGTTTCCTATTGATTTCTCCCATTAGACATCATCAGAATTTGATGGTAGAAATTTCTGCAGAAACAAATCGGCTGCGTACTTCCGCAGACATGGAATTCTCTTTGCTTTCTGGTCAGCGAAGTCTGCTTCTGTAGCTCTGGAAGGGAAAAAGTTCAGTTTTTCTGCAGGAACGCAAAAAAGTGAGCTAGAATTGGTTGATGCCGAGACTAAAGTATACGGCAGGGAAGAGCTACTTGCTCTCTTGCAATCTGAAGCTGAGCAAATAGTTTCTGCGAGAAACGGTGTAAGCTCCAATGTGGCAGGCCCGTCTCACAGTCATCGTAATGATGGAAATCTTACAGGACATATGCCATGTCACTGCATAATTGTTGGATTTGTTGGGTATCCAATGTGGGGAAGAGTTCAACAATTAATGCTTTGGTAGGAGAGAAACGGACAGTAGTAACCTCAACTCCTGGGAAGACGAAGCATTTCCAAACATCGATAATATCTGACAAAATTACTCTTTGTGATTGCTCTGGATTAGTGTTTCCACCCTTTACGATTTCAAGGTACGAGATGATTGTTTCTGGGGGTTTTACCTATTCATTGCATGACTGAACACAGGGAGGCTATGCAGGTTGTGGCAAATTGAGTACCTAGGCATGTTATCGAGAATGTCTACAAAATTTCTTTGCCGAAACCCAACCCGTATGAACCACAGTCATGGCCTCCTTTGGCTGCAGAGTTTTTGAGAACTTATTGTGCATCCCGTGGATATGTTGCCTCAAGTGGACTGCCGGATGAAGCTAGAGCTGCCCGTTAAATTTTGAAGGATTATATCGACGGGAAGCTTCCACACTTTGAAATGCCTCCAGGAATGCCTATCAATGAAGATGGCATCGAAGATGTTGCCAAACCTAGCCCATTGGAGATTCACCGATCAGATTCGTCTGATATCGAAGATCATTTGAGTGATGAACACGAAGACACTCCCAGTCTAGAGCACGTGTTGAGTGATCTAAATTCATTTGACATGGCTAATAGATTAGTTTCGACTAAGACACCTGTTAAAAAAAAATAAAAAATCTTCGAGCATCTCTCGTAAACAACATGAGAAGCCTCAGAGGAAGGAACACCGCTCATGGAGGGTAAGAGACAATGAGGTTGATGAAATGCCAGCAGTTAGGGTCTTCCAGAAGCCCGTAAACACGCCCCCTCTGAGAGCTTAAGGGCTAGTTCTTATGACAGGTTTTCGTGCATACGGGTGCTCATCATTTTCGTTGTACTTGCAGCTGTCTCAGTTCGTTTTAGTTATGTAAACTGATGGCATAATCTTGCAGTCGTGCCAACGACGGTTCTGGAAAACAATTCTTTGAATGCCGAAAGGGGGCGGGAACTGTCATTTATTTTACTACTGTTGCCTAATGTTTTCAATGGAATGATTCTAATGGTATACAAGTTGATAGCTGTACTCTGTATTTTTATCATCTATAGTATACTGTCAAGAGTTGATTTGCGTTCTTTTTTATACTGCACGATAACTATATCCCATATTTATAGGTGTCAAAATGTGTCTTGCTTATATATAACTTATCTCCCTCTATCTTTGCTCCTTGTCTCTCCATGTGTGTGTCTGCGCATGATGTCTTTATTTGGGGGCCTTTTATGTTTAGAGGCAGTGGTCTGTTTGGTACACGTTCTGAAGGAATTCATGAAATTCATGAATAGAAATTGGGCAAAACTTCTTAAAAGGAATTATCAGATTTATCAGAAATTCATCTGATAAATCCGACTACTTTTATTGTGTCACTTGACCAAACATAAAATTGGGTTCTCGGAACTTTTGAAGTATAGTTTTCAGATCAAGACTAGTTATCAACTTGGTTAAAAACACTGAATTATGGTTCAACCATTTTAGACCCAGATTCACTATTGACATAGGCAGATTAATGGGTCGTTGAATTATTGGTTCTCGTGCTTTCCTTTAGTAGCAAGTCGATTTTTATTACAGTTTTCACGTATAGTTTATGGAAGTCATTTGAATCTGTTTTAAATTATCATTTGATCCTTTATGTCTAATTCTATGAAGCTAGATTTTGTTTCTGTCTCGCACAATTGACCAAAAAAATGAAGTGATACACGATAATTTGATATGGTTAGTTTCTTCTCTTTAAAAATTTAGGGACTGGTAGTGCAATTTTTTCTAATGTTTTTGGGCTGCTGATTATATATTATTTCATGGGAAAATTGCAACCGAGGTACCAAACATTTCGTTTATTAGCAGACTCTGTCCAAACATTTCATTTGTGCCACTGGAGGTACCAAAATTTCAAAAATCCACACCCGAAATCCAAATGGATGGAAACCGTTCATTTGACCGTTAGTTGACTAATAAAATTTAATGTTGACCAATTACAAATGGTAAAAAGGTAAAAGTTACTTAACATTATAATAAAACAATTAAAATAAATAACTAAAAAAAAATACTATTCATCTCCTTCTTCACCCACCCCACCCCACTCCCCCCCCCACCCCACCCACC
>NW_019244422.1:35834-70691 GCF_002742605.1 Olea europaea var. sylvestris | reverse complement strand
TCAGACCCACCATCAAAAGGATTAAGAATGCACAAAGCCGAGTTTTGAAACTTCACGTTGTTGTGAAAGAACTAGAAAGAGGTATAAAATTTTGCCAGAATTTTTGTCAATTCCTTCCCACCCAATAAAATATGGGTCTTCGCTTTATTTTAGGCTAGATTTTGGAATTAAATTTTGCAATATGTTCGGGTTGAATCTTTATTTATTTAAATCACATCTTTGCCAGGAACGTCTCATATGCAATCAAGATTCACGTTTTCGTTTAAAGGCTAGTATGCGAACAATTTTCATATAGTGTAGACGGTGTCAAGACTTAGAACTCGAGGGTTTTTGCCCTATCAACCCCAACCCAAAACAATCGCACCACTGCGGGGTGGGGTGGCGTGGGGTGCGATGGGGTGAGGAGGTTGAAGAAGAAGGCGGCTGTTTAATTTCTATTTTGGTTTGGATGGGGTGGGGGGTAGGGTGGCGTGCGGGTAGAGGTGGGATGGGTGAAGAAGGGAATGAATAGTATTTTTTTTTAGTTATTTATTTTAATTATTTTATTATAGGGTTAAGTAATTTTTACCTTTTTACCCTTTTCAATTGGTCAAAAATTGGTTAATGTTTAATTTTATTGGTCAACTAACGGTCAAATGGACGGTTTCCATCCATTTGGATTTCAGGTGCAGATTTTTGAAAGGTTTGGTACCTCCAGTGGCACAAACGAAAGGTTTGGACAAAGTCTGTTAATAAACGAAAGATTTGATACCTCGGCTGCAATTTTCCCTTATTTTATAGTATAATATCTATCCAAAGCCAGCTCCCAACCCCATGCGTGTTTGTCAGGCCAGGTCATTTTCATATCTCCAACCCCACTCAACCCACTCCCAAAAGACCTTTTCTATTAGAATAAAATATCTCAAAAATATAAAATGAGTTGAGAAAAAAAAAAAGTTGTAATAAAAGTGGGAAACAAGTCGAGCTGCCTCCAGGTCGAGTTATGGGCGATTTGGGCTTATATTGAGGCGAATCATTGATTGAGTCGATCTCACCTTTCTCTATGAGCCAAGCGAGGCCTTCAAGATGGGTTCTTTCTTTTTTGACTTTATTAATTTTTTAAAAGAAATTGTTCAGTTTTAGACTTATTTTGTTAATTTTGAAAAAAAATTAGTCAAGTCGACTTGACTATGTTTATGGACTCAGAAACCAGAGGCTGAGCCGAGCATAGGATTTGAACATGAGTTGAGCTTGATTTGATCGCCACCACCCCTAATACAATTGAAGTGATATCATCTTAATCGAGTCTTTATTCTATTCAATGGTCTCCATCACCTTAAAATAAGGAAATGATCTCATACGTATATAAAAAAGAGTGATGCTATTTAATTCCATTGAGGTTATAACCCTAGTTTAGATGGTATTAATAGGACATTAAATGATAGGTGAAATTAAATAAATTATTTAATTTCACATTTTATTCAACTTATCATCTAGTGCCATTTAGACTGGAGTTGTAATTTTAATGGAGTTGCATAGGATTATTTACCGATTCATGATTTTTGACAAAATAGAATGTATCAGAACATATCAACCACAATAATTTTTAAAATTTTGAAAAAAGGTAAAACCATAGCTCTCGTTAGGTAGTAATTCTTCACTCCAAAAAATTAATTTCTTGATCGTTATTTTACTATTCTAATCGTCATTTTTAACATCTTCACTCACAGTTATGACCCATTTTTCTAAAATCAATTCAAATAATCACTACAAAACATATTTATATTAGTTGTGATATTTTAAAAGCCCTTGATGTTTTCGAAATTTGAAGCCCAGTGCAACATCGAACTTGACTATTCTGCTTCAATAATAAAATAAAAGTAAAATGTGTTTACTTTTGTCTTTTCAGAAATATTTGACATTATCGATAAATTTTTATACGTTGAGCTGAATAAGATTGAAGTGTACAAGCGTTCAATGGTGTACAACATTCTTTAAAAGTTATACCTTAGTCTAGCCCCCAGGGCATATCTCCCAGTGGCAAAGGGGAGGGCGGATAGGGCTCAGCGCGGCAGTGTGCAGAGTTCGATTCCCTACAAGGTGAAATTGACTTTGTTGCAAGCGGGAGTTACCATATGGGTAACAGCCTTAGCCTATCCGCGTGCTCTCCACCCTAGCTCCTGGGAGGCACATCCTGCGATTTACCTCCTCCACGACGGCTCAGGGCAGGGTCGGTGGGGGCCCTTAAGGTTGGGGTTCAACCTTTTTTTTTTTTTTTTTTTTATACCTTAGTGTAATTTACTGATTTGCCACTACTAAAATTTTGTCATGCCGCCGTCTTTTGAGTTTAAGTTACGGTACTTGTCGGGGTCTCTTCAGCCGTACACGCACTAAAACTTATATAAATACAGAAAATAAAATACGAAAGAGAAAAATAAAATAATTTCTCTCTCCACCTTTCTTTCCGTAGAGGGAGAAGAGAGAGCTCACAGTTCATTTGAATCTATAGAGAGAGAGAAAATTGCTCTAGCGAGAGAAAGTGCGCGTTCTGATTGGCCGTCAATTTGGTGTTCCCGTTCATTTTGTGCAGAAATTGAAGGATTAAAGCTAGGGCTTTTGGAAAATGACGAATCGTTGAGAATTCGAGCTTTGATCTTACTTTTTAGAGGTTAAGAATTGGCGTTTCAAGTTAGTGATGGAAGTGGATTCGGCTATGAGTGGTGAGCCCGATCACGATCCATCGGCCCAGACTAATACAGCCAACGGTCCTGACCAGCCTGCCGAATCCCAATCTCCGTCTGATCAGCACAGTATTAATAATAGTGATAATAGAAATAGTACTAGTAACAGTGGCGGTGGAGCGGTGGTGGTAGGGCCGCGGTGCGCGCCGACTTACAGCTTGGTGAATGCGATAATTGAGCAGAAGGAGGATGGGCCGGGGCCGAGGTGTGGCCACACGTTGACTGCTGTCCAGCCAGTTGGGGAGGAGGGTAGTCCTGGATATATTGGGCCGAGATTGATTCTGTTTGGTGGAGCCACGGCCCTTGAAGGGAATTCCGGGGCCTCAGGAACTCCTTACTCTGCTGGAAGTGCTGGAATTCGTATGTTTCTTTCAAATTTTGAAATCCTCTCCATTTTCTTTTTGAGATTTTTGATTTAGTTAATTCTGATTGTGATGTAGAAAAATGATTTATTAATTGAATTGTCAGTTTAGTTATGTAGAGTTGATTGAAATAACATTTTTGGTATCTTACAGTTGAAATGGATTAAGTGAAGTGCCTAAATTTGGATGCTTTTGCTTGGAATTCTTGGATTTTGGGTTACACACACTTTGCTTTTGTAGTGTGCACGCAAAGTTATTATGTAGTAAAGTTGGAGTTTAGGTGAGGTGTTGTTTTAATTGTTCAAGTAGTTACATGTACAAAGAAAGTTGAGATGAGGATGGGAGTACATTTACTGGTACAGTTTAAGATTCTAGCTTAAATTGTTTGAGGTTTTTGAGATAGTGTTTATCTGATTTCAAGTTTGAAATTTGTGAAAAGTGAATTCTTATCTATCCCTTAATATTGACTTGTAGGAGTTCAAGATATTGAGGGATTTCATGGTTTATCTGTGCTGAAGAGCAGCTTTTTTTGGTTGAAATTCTAGTGAAATCATAGAAAGTGGATCACCCTTTTAATTATTGCTGGAAAATAAAATAGGAATCAAAGTCATTACTTAGGATGATGGTTTCTCCAATTGAGTGGAGCGTGTCTTTTGGCGGATTGTAATTCTAGGGAATGCTCATTAAACTTATTGAAAAGCTGTGCCTAACTGTTTTAAGTTAATAGTTGAAATTGAACTTAAACTCATTATATATCTATGATGTTTGAGAATGTTTTTAATTACAGGGCTTGCTGGGGCTACTGCAGATGTGCATTCTTATGATGTATTGACGAATAAATGGTCTCGGTGAGCTTCAGTTGATAATTTATCTCATTAGAACTCGTAATCTATTTTCTGGTGTAGTGGTTACGTATCTTAGTTTTTTGAATTTTTTGTAACTAGCTTCCGTGCTTTAATTTACTATGTAGACTTACCCCAATTGGAGAGTCACCTACACCAAGGGCTGCTCACGTGGCAACTGCTGTGGGTACTATGGTTGTTATTCAGGTTTGTTGACAGGTGGATTGTATTGAGAATTTCCATTGTATTTTCTTCTAATAATTTATTTTATTTTATTTTTATTTTTCATTTATGATATTTCAATGCTCTTGTCCTTCACAGGGTGGGATTGGTCCGGCCGGTTTGTCCGCAGAAGATCTTCATGTTCTGGACCTCACACAACAAAGGCCGCGATGGCATAGGTTAGCCTCTTTGGAATAGCAAGCATATGCATATTTTGGAGACAAATGCATGAAATGCATTAATAAATACATGAAATGTGCATCTTGCTTTAATAAATGCATGCACATCTTTATTAATATCTTCTTTTAGGGTTGCTGTCCAAGGTCCTGGACCAGGGCCACGCTATGGGCACGTCATGGCTTTGGTGGGTCAAAGATATCTCATGGCAATTGGTGGAAATGATGGTCAGTATAATGCTCCATATCTTCCCTTGTACCGTTTTCTAGATTCAGATAGCAATAATTTTGTGCATGATCTCTAGGAAAACGTGCTTTAGCTGACGTATGGGCATTGGACACTGCTGCCAAGCCATATGAATGGCGAAAACTGGAACCAGAAGGTGAAGGTCCACCTCCATGCATGTAAGTCTCTGCTTATTTCTCTTTAACCTTAGCACTAGGTCTTTCTGCTTCTCTGTTTAGGCAGCATTCCCTTTTTCTTCCACTACATTATCTGCATATAATTTCATTAAAGTTGTCGGAATTTTATTTTATTTTATTTATTTTATTATTATTATTTTTTTTATCCTTTGTCTTCTATTATTACTTCTGAATTTTAGATCACTGAGGAGAGCATAAAGTCAATTGGGAGAACACTTGGACGAATTTACCATTTTTTCCTGTGTAAATATATATTAGAGAATTTGCTTACATGTTTGATTGTAGTTTGCAAATTTTCTGTTGTCATGGATAGTTACCAACCCGAAGAAAATATAAAAATTCTAAATATTCAAATTAAAGGGTGTGTAGATACAATCTAAATCAATAATCAAAGGTCCAACTGATCACCACACCTGTATTATAAATATATAGTTACCCCTAGAACCACACCTGTAACCCAAGTCAATGCGCGAGGTTTTTTAAATCTACCAGCGAGGATCGAGATTATGAACTTGTTCTTTTCATGACCCCTCTTAATTAAGATGAGACAGAAGATCCAATGCTTGGATTAATCCCTTCTTTTTTCTTTTGATATCTTTGGGCCAATTAAACGAATTTTTTATAAATTGGGTAGGGAAGGGGTCAACATTCAAAATTGTAGAGTATGCAAAAGAGCAAACAAAAAGACAAGAAAATAAGGGTAGTGACATGGATCCATAAGAAGCTCAGCATACTCTTGAAATAGCCGAAGCTAATTTGAGAAAATTCGAAATGAATTCAATTCCTAATTTCTTGGAATTAAAGAACTCCAATTTTTTAAGATTTTAATGATATTTTCAACCTTAGAGCATGTAGTAACTCATTTTTCTTTTTTGAGAGAAAGTAACAGTATCTACTCGAACACTACAGTGAAAGTCTGTTTAATCAAGAGAAGAAAGCAAACTACAGAAACAGAAATATCAGTGGAAGTTAACTGGATTTAATATCTTGCTAAACGGATCATCTTATGAAATCAGCCTTTATCTCACAACTTAGCATTTGAATGGATTTCTGTTTCTGTTTTTGGAATATGATGGGATTATAAATTTTTTGGCGGTCTGGATAAAGGCATTAAACTGAATCTTTGGTTTGTAACGGTTTGAGCTTCTCATTATGTGGTCTACTTCATCTACATGCCAAATCAATTTTATATATTCTCCCTTTGGCGTTCAGTTATCTAGTCAATAAAGGGTTTTCATATTTGCAGCTAGTTAGGCCTAAATCAGTTAGCGATGTTACCTAGAAACACAATAACAGCATATGCATATTTCTGGACAAAGCATGTTCTATGGGGAAGTAACTTGTATGTTTTTGTGGGAATTGATGCTCTTCTGATTTGTATGAAAGATCTAATGATGTTTTGCTTCTTTTCAAATAAATAAACATTTAACGAGATCAACACTACCTTTTTTTATTACGTGTATCATGAGCTCACAATTGTCAGCCAATACGATCTGTTTTTTGCTTTTCTCTGTATTTTACAACGTAAAAAGTAGTAAGAAAAAATAGTGAACCCATTTTAGTCCTCTGCTGTTGACTTATAGTTGTATTTACATTTAACATGATCACTTCCACCATTTTCTGTTGTAAGTACTAGATTTACTTTATAAAAATTAATAAAAGTGGAATGTACATGTATACGTGCGATGCTTGCATCCTTGAATATACTGGTGGTTTTATATGTGGTGAAAATAGATAGTTTGTGGATTTTTAGAATTAAAATTTCAGGATTTCACATGAATTGTTTTAAATTTTTAGTAGTACAAGTATTTAGGTCGTGTATTTGAAACTGTGTTGTCTTTTAGGGAGCAATCCTCGGGTCTTTTTATGCTTTGCTAGGTTGGAAAACTTTTATGGGCTCATAACTGGTTCTATTTGACGTGGTAGAAAAATAAAATATTAGATTGACCAAGCTTGGCACCAAGTTGGCTTCTTTATGCGGTTGTTAAATGCTGAATCTTTTTTAATGTACCATTGGCTGACTTTGTTCCTTCATGGTACTTCGTCTCTACATCGACTTTCAAAATAGAAAAATTATATTGAAGTGGTTGATGTGCACATTCACCATCTTCATTAGTAGTCTTCTAATTTTCAATGATTATACTATGAAAATCTTGTCTGTGTTTTTACAAAGTGAAGTTATCTTGATATTTTGCTTGCCCATCACCTTTCCCAGGTATGCAACTGCAAGTGCACGCTCCGATGGTCTTCTTCTTTTATGTGGAGGGAGGGATGCAAGTAGCGTGGTTAGTATGATTTCTGAAATTTTCATGTCATATACCTGGATTCACTTGTCCTTGCTTTATTTAGGTTGCTTTTGAATGTGTGATTCTTTACATTTTCCTCTTCATTTGATGTTTCTATTTGCTAATTTATCATGGGGTACAATATTCCTTCCTATCTAGTGCCTTAAGTCCTAAATTTGGCCTATTTAAATGAAGAGGGAACACTAGTTTCTTTTTTCTTTTTTATGTGTGTAAAATGTATGTAGATGTACACTCATTTCTGTTGACTATGTAATTATCGGAGAGGGGGAGTGTGGTGCCCAGCTAACGTTTTCTGTCTATGCTTCTCTCATGAATATTTTTCTTTTCATGCATTACGATTAGTGGATCTATTTTAGGTGTCACTGGTTAATGCTGAACTTGATGGGCCTTAATGTCAACCTCGTTTTATTCTGAAATTCACCTCATTTTCACGTGTTCCTTAAGAAGCTTTTATTTGATTGCTTGGAAGGGTAATAATGAGCAATAATTGTTCTTCAGGATCCAGCTGTTCAGTTGCTTTAGCTTAGATCTTTGCTTTTATATTTGTTAGTATTTATGGATTCAATTGAAAGCTAAAAGTAGTATATGACAATTACAAAATTTAGTATAGTTATAGCAATAGCAGAATAGAGCACTGAGTTTGTTGCGAAGGCGATAGTTAAGTATTAACTTTAGCAGTTTAGACACTCTTTCCCTAATTATAAAAGTACAAGCACTTGCAAACACTGACACTCGTGCATAAATTACCTGGAAAGGTTGTTCTTGTGACACCTCTAATGTTTGGAAAAATTTTCGGTAAACTGGATAACAATGAAGATGACAATTAACAGAAGAAACGATCAGTCAACACTTTGTCTACGGTCCTTTGTTGACCCATTCTGTTCAAATGTTCTTATGCAGCCGCTGGCAAGTGCACATGGGCTTGCCAAACATAGAGATGGTCGGTGGGAATGGGCCATTGCCCCTGGTGTCTCACCATCTCCCAGATATCAACATGCAGCGGTGAGTTCTTTTATTAATCACTCATCATGACAAACTTCATCTGCGTATAGGACTAAATAAAAATCAAAGAATTCTTCTCTCTGTGGCTAAAACTTATAGTTATATACTGGGATTTCTAGGTTTTTGTTAATGCACGTCTTCATGTATCTGGTGGTGCACTTGGAGGTGGACGCATGGTAGAAGACTCATCAAGTGTGGCTGGTAATGTTCTTTATTTATGTTTTTATAAAGATTTTCTCCTTTCTCCCTTTCATCTACAAAAATTTTGAGTTGTCCTAGAAGAAGATGTGCATTACATCAATATTACGATAATATCTGCATGTTCCTTTTTCTGTGCAGTTCTGGATACTGCAGCAGGAGTTTGGTGTGATACAAAGTCTGTTGTTACGAGTGTGAGGAGTGGCAGATACAGTGCTGATAGGTATGATCACAAGTTTGGAACCTTGATAATATATTTGTTGGCTTGTTAGGATGATGCTATACACTTGTAGTATGTTTTTGGTGTTTTTACACGGTTAATTGATAGCCAAGTTTTTTGAGATTGTGTAGAATTGAGCATTTTTTGAAGATTAACTTAAAAGGAAAGACAGCAGCCAGATTGTTATTTGTCTTGCCTCCTACTAATGGCATGCTGAAAAGTTGGTTTAGACTGTGATCTGCTGTTATCCAAGGCCATCTTCTGGAACATCTTTCTTTGGTTATGTTAAATAAGTCAACTTCCTACATATGTTTGTGTCTTCTGTAGCCCTGCCTTACTATATAACCTATTTCTGTTTCCAACATGAAAATACTAATGATGAATGTCACTTTTTTTAAAGATTTCTGTTGCATACGTACTTTAGGGGTCTAGATCATATATTACCCCCCCCCCCCCCCCACCCCCAATCTCTCTCTCTCTCTCTCTCTCTCTTATTTTTTATTTCTAAAATTGGTTTAGCTTTCTCAAAGTGTATCTTCTGTTGTTATGCGTTGCCACAGGGGTATTGCTTGATGACCTCCTTGTCGCGGAAGACCTTGCTGCTGCTGAAACAACTAATGCAGCTTCTCATGCTGCTGCATCAAATGTGCAGCAAGGGAGGTTACTGGGTAAATATGGTTTTGCAGATGATAGAACAAGGTCATTGGTGCCTGATACAAGTGTTGATGGTGCAGTTGTGGTAGGCAGTCCTGTTGCTCCGCCTGTAAATGGTGATGTGCATACAGACATAAGCACAGAAAATGCAATGCTTCAAGGTTCTCGGTAAGCTTGCTACTAAATACTTGTATAGGTTTATGTTTTGTGGTTTATAAATCGCTTAGTGATTTTGAATGCGTTTGGTTTGTTGTTTTCTAGCTGTTTTTAATTTTCAGTTTCGCAAAACATTGAAAACATGTTTGGTTTGATATTTCTAAAAATGCATTTTGAAAAACAAGGTTAAACTTATAATACAATATTCAAAATGCATTTTTGATGTTTTCAGTGAAAATTCTGAAAACATTCGAAATATAGAAAACAAGAGTTTAATAAATTTTTAAAAAATAAATAAATAAATAAAATTGATAACTTCTAAAAAAATTTTAAAAAAATGAAAAAATAAAATCTAAAATTCTAAAAAAAGAATCTAAAAAAATTCCAAAAATAAACAATAAAATTTCTAAGAAATAAATTATAAAAAATAATTCAAGCTCTTAATGACTATTTACGTAAAACTTCTAAAATAATATTTAAATGAACACATAAAATTATTCTCAATGCAAGTCATTAATTTTTATTTTTATTCCCTATATTTTGAACTCAATTTATAATTATTTTTATTTTACTTTTGTAGCGAGAAAAAAATATTGTAAGATTCACTAACTCTAAAATGTATATATTACTTGATAATATTTTAACATAAAGTTGTTTTATTTTTATCGAATAATCGAATTTCAAATGTGTTTTCTAGTTTTCTGTTTTGAGAAATAATTTTTAAAGAAGACAAAGCAAACATGCTTTTAAAAATCATAAAAACGGATGCTCAAAACAGAAAAATGAAAATGAATTAAAAGCTGAAACCTGAAAACTAAAACACAAACCAAACAAGCCCTTCGCTTTTCAGTTGCTTAACATTCAGATGTTAAATCCGTATGTTTTGCAGAAGACTGAGCAAAGGTATTGATTACTTAGTTGAGGCTGCAGCAGCAGAAGCCGAGGCAATTACTGCTACGTTAGCTGCTGTTAAAGCTAGGCAAGTCAATGAGGAAATTGAGCTGCCCGATAGAGACCGTGGGGCCGAGGCAACCCCTAGCGGAAAACAGATAACTACTTTGATTAAGCCTGATCCTGCAGTATCAGACAGTCCTGCTTCAGCTGGAGTTCGGCTTCATCACCGTGCTGTTAGTATCAGAATAAACAACAAAATTAAGTAAATTTCATTTTCAGTCATATCAAAGTTGTATATTTGTGTCATTATATGCCATCAATACATTTGCAGGTCGTTGTGGCTGCAGAAACTGGTGGGGCTTTAGGTGGCATGGTCAGACAGCTTTCAATCGATCAGTTTGAAAACGAAGGCAGACGAGTCAGTTACGGTACTCCAGAAAGTACAACAGCTGCTAGGAAACTTTTAGATCGACAAATGTCTATTAACAGTGTACCCAAGAAGGTACTCCTTTCCTTCTCCAGAACACAGTAAACTTTATCAAGTACAATTCTTGTGCAGTTTTATAACTTTGTTATTACATAGAAGAACATCAGTGATTCCCGGAGCGAATTGCTAATGACATGCTATGTGCTTTAGTCAAATTGAATAGAATTGCATGCTTCTGCTTTCTTCTTGCATTCTATTGTCCACTGGAGGTTTGCCAATTTGAACTTTGCCATGACGAAATCAAGTGCTTTACACATACTAAAAGTAGAAATCACAATCCCTGAATGTATGGTATTTTAATCAAATGGTTATATTTCTAAGCTATAAAACTTATTTGTTTTATATATTTTTTTCGGTAAGTTTGTAACCAAGCAAACAATAATCTATAGGTAATTAATCTAATTGTTCTGACTATTTGTCTATCGTGATGAGACCATTTTATTTAATGTTGCTTATTGTAAATTGGTTATTTTGAAGTTGTAGCCTCATGGCCAGTCTTCTGCATTCCCAGGTGATTGCTCATCTTCTGAGACCTCGTGGTTGGAAGCCTCCAGTTCGCAGACAGTTTTTCTTGGATTGCAATGAGATAGCAGATCTTTGTGACAGTGCTGAGAGAATATTTGCCAGTGAACCTAGTGTACTACAGCTCAGGGCTCCTATTAAGATATTTGGTGATTTGCATGGGCAATTTGGGGATCTTATGCGCCTTTTTGATGAGTATGGATCCCCTTCAACTGCTGGGGATATAGCGTAAGTTTTCAACCTATAGCATCCTTCTACCAAATGCTTATGCTGTGAGACAGTTCAATTTTTCATGCTAGCATCCATGATGCCTCATATGTTGCTACTTCCGTTTGATGGTCCAGTATTGTCAATAAATGCTTAACTGACCACACAGTTAATAAAGCCGTCATAGAAGTTGCATGATTCTATTGTTCATTGCATGTTCCACCAGATATGCTAATCATTCCCAGTTGGGAATTTTGTGTATGTTGCTGTCCTAAACCTTGTAGTTATCTTAGGTGGTAACTGGTAGTTTGTCCATAATGGTAATCTGGTGGTTTGTACTTGAAGAACCATTATATCATTTGTTGCGGCACTGCAAACTTGCTTGAGACTTATGGCAGCTGCATCTCCTGTTACTTGGGGTCATGCGGCACTTGCTTTCTTAGTCAAAAGGCTCATTGCTTTGCATCATAGAGGGGTGCCCGGAAATAAGAATATGGATGTTAATAAATTGGATTTAAGGCTTTCTAACTGATTTGGACTCTGGCACGGGAGGTCTTTCAAAGAAATTTAGCTTATATTACCCCCAAAATTTGGCTTCTGTTATTATATTTCCTTCTTTCGAATTCATCCTGGGTGAGCGTTTATATTATGTTTGCAGATTTAAGGCTTATTTTTGTCTTCCCTGATTTTGGCTTTCTATTCTGACTGTTGTCTATCTGTTGTTGCCACCTTAAGATGCAATTCTAAAGAATGACACACTCACTTTTCATTGAAGTTTGAGCTATTCAAATATAATTTTAGTCTCTTTTGCCATTAAAGTGTCCATGTTCTAAACTATCTACTGAGAGAGTAGATTATATACCTCCTTGGATCATATGCATCTATGCCCCGTTGCCCCTCTTTTTATTGATTTACACAAGAAGTTGCTTAGATTGACTTTAACTATGTTATTGTTTTAATTGAACTACATTGATTTTAAAGTCTCTTCACCTTCAATGTGATGCTAATTTTGTACATGACTATCAGGTACATTGATTATCTATTCTTGGGGGATTATGTTGATCGTGGCCAGCACAGCTTGGAAACCATAACTCTTCTACTAGCTATGAAGGTACTCCTGTCTGTCAATACAGTCTTATCATTTCTTTTCCCTTCATTGATTCTGAAGTGATCTAATGCATCTTCATCCGAATAAATGCATGTGTAGGTTGAGCATCCTCACCAAATACATTTAATTCGTGGTAATCATGAAGCTGCAGACATCAATGCTCTTTTTGGCTTTCGAATTGAGTGCATTGAACGCATGGTAAATTATCATCAGTTTTACTACTCGTGCTTTTCTATTCTGAAAAATGTAGGGACCTTATAATGATGCCTTGAATAGGGTGAGAGGGATGGAATCTGGGCATGGCATCGTATAAACAGATTGTTCAACTGGCTTCCTCTGGCAGCATTGATAGAGAAAAAAATTCTATGTATGCATGGTGGTATTGGAAGATCAATCAACCATGTAGAACAAATTGAGAATATTCAGCGTCCAATTACTATGGAAGCAGGATCAATTGTTCTTATGGACTTGTTGTGGTTAGTGCATGTCTGTTCTCTCTTTATTTTCATTCTTCTAATTTTCCCAATTTCTGTTCTTACACTCGAATATTTCAATGTAGGTCTGATCCCACAGAAAACGACAGTGTAGAAGGTTTACGACCAAATGCAAGGGGTCCTGGCTTGGTTACCTTTGGGGTGGGCATTTCTCTCATAATCTGTTTTCGACTTCTTCAGTTTTGATTCTCTCTTTAGGATGATGACTGTTTCATTGTTTGGCCCGTTGATTTGTTGAAATAAAATTGATCTTTTCTATCCTGATTTTCCTGTGTGTGCATGCGTGCATTTTGGGGGACGTAGGGGTTAATGTTAATGATGTTCATTTTAATTAGGTACAAATTTGCACTTTCTTAGTCTGCAAATAGGGTCTGCTCTTGTTGCTGAAGGGTTGTGCTTGTTTTAGTCAAGAACAAGTCTATGTCCTAGCTTTTATTGTTTTTTTCTTTTTTATTTAAAAAATTGGTGATCACTTGCCAAAGTAAAGGAGCAGCTAAAAACTTTGCAACTTGAACAACTATGAGAAAGCAATTGAAAGAGCTAATGTGAGTAATGCCGAGAGTGATAGAGGTAGAAGACTACTTTAAAATGGATGAAGGAAACTTGTATTAAGTCTTAAATGAGTACAATTATTTATAGGACAGAAATACATATGAATAATCCTACCTACCAAACTTAAATATATTCTAATCCTATAAACAAGGAAATAAAATATATGTTAACAATAATAGTTTCATAAGATATGGTAGTTAATAATCCTTCAAATCAGCGCCAAATATCTCGGAATCCTCAATACTACCCCTCAAGCTGGATGATACAAGTTAAATAATCCAAGCTTGTCCAACATTTTCTCAAACACAGGTTTAAACAGTCCCTTTGTCAATAAGTTCGCAACCTGTCCAGGTGAAGGCACATACATCAAGCATATAGTTCCATTCTCTATCTTCTTTCTGATGAAATGTCTATCCACCTATACGTGTTTAGTTCTGTCATGATGAACGGGATTACGTGACATTGCAATATCACAGTACACTTCCATGGGCTTATCTCCTGGATACCAAGTTCATCTAACAGTAGCTTCAACCACATTATTTCACAAATTCCATATGCTAGGGCTTTGAATTCAGCCTTTGCACTATTCCTGACCGCAACTGATTGCTTCTTACTTCTCCAAGTGACTAGATTTCCCTACAAAAGGTATAATAGCCAGCTGTAGATCTTCTGTCCATTAGGGATCTTGCCAATCAACATCGGCAAAGGTTTTAATAGATCTTTTTGAAGAAAAGTCCAATTCCAAGAGTCCCTTTTAAATATATCAAAATATGATAAACAGCTTCCATATGCTCCTTAAATGGGGCATGCATGAATTGACTTACAACACTAACTGCAAAGGTTATGTCATCTGGTGTGTGACAAATAGATGAGTTTACCCACTAGACGCTGATATCTTTCTTTATCAATAGGTGTACTTCCTGAGCAATCTCCTAGTTTGTGATTGGGGTTTATAGGTACATCAGCTGGCTTACTTCCCAGTATTCCCATTTCTCTTGAAAGATCCAAGACATACTTTCTCTGTGAGATAGAGATTCCTTACCTGTTCCTAGCGAACTCTAGTCCAAGAAAGTATCTCAAAGGACCTACGTCTTTTATTTCGAATTCGGTCGAAGGAGCTTTCTTCAATCTCTCAATTCTTCATAGTTATCACCTGTCAGGACCATGTCATCTACATAGACTATCAGAATGGTGATTTTACCACCTAAGCATCTGTAGAATAGTGTATGATCAGACTGGGCCTATATGTATCCTAGTTGACATTCAGCTTTCATGAACCTACCAAACCAAGCTCTTGGAGATTACTTTAGCCCATATAAGGATTTTTCTAGTTTGTAGACCTTTCCTTGGATCTTAGCTTCATCAAACTCAAGAGGAAGCTCTATATATACTTCTTCTTCCAAGACCCCATTCAGGAAAGCATATTTTACATCTAGTTGTTGAAGATGCAAGTCTAGATTTGCTGCTAGTGTCAGAAGGGCCCTCACTGTGTTTAATTTTGCAACTGGAGCAAACGTTTCCTGATAGTCAACTCCATAGGTTTGTGACTATCCTGTTGCTACCAACTTGGCTTTATAGCATTCCACAGAACCATTTGATTTGTACTTAACAGAAAAAACCCATTTGCACCCAACCGTTGACTTATTATCAGGTTTCTTTACAATCTGCCATGTTCTATTTTTATTCAAGACTACTATTTCTTCCTCAACTGCTTTTCTCCATATCGGAATTGACAATGCTTTATGAATAGACTTTGATATATCAATTGATGACGTATTAGCAATAAGGGCCCGAATTGATCTTGACAGATGAATGTATCCAATAAAGTTGGAGATAGGATGTTGTGTACAAGATCTGACTCCTTTTTTGAATGCTATAGGAACATCCCAATCATTAGTAGATTCAATTTGCTTGGTAGAGGGATTACCTGAATTCGAAACAGATTCATGATTCTGCGATCGAACTACGAGGGGTTACACTATTTCATGATTTTTGCTCCTTGAATAAACACATAGCTCTGGTGGTCTTGCAAATTGTTGTTCTCCCCATGTCATTGAACTTGTTTGTACAAAGGGATCAACATGTGGTAGATTAGAAAGTGGATATAGATTAGTGGATGGAGAATGTTCTAAGACATCTTTAGTGGGAATTGGGACATCTTGAGTAGGTGACACACGTGACTGTGGTTTAATTTCCCAAAAATTTCCATCATAATTATCATTGTTATTGAGTTCCTCTTCCTGGGGGGAATTTTAGGAAAAATAAGGAAGGGACTCAAAGAATGTGACATCTATAGATATGCAATATTTTTGAGTAATCAAAGAGTAACATTTGTAACCTTTTTGAGTTGGAGAGTAGCCTAAGAATACACATTTTTGAGATTTAGGGTCCAACTTGGTACGTTTATGATCATGGATATGAGTGAATGCAGTACAATCGAACACTTTAAGGGGTATAGAAAGTATAGGTTGGATTTGCGGGTAGACATTTGACAAAACGGTTAGTGGGGTTGTGTAATTATGTATCTGGGTAGGCATTCTGTTTATAAGGTAACATGCAGTAAGGACTGCATCCCCCGAAAATGTTTTGGAACCTTACTGGTAAATATAAATGCTTTAGCAGTTTCAAGTAAGTGGCGGTTCTTTCTTTAGGCAATACTGTTTTGTTGGGGAGTATTTACACACAACTTTGATGTACAATGTCTTTATCAGTGAGAAAGTTTCCCAAGACATGATTGAAGTGTTCGCGGCCATTATCGGTTCGAAAATTTTTTATCCTTGTATCAAACTGGGTTTGAATCATAGAGTGAAATTTTTTAAAAGTTTGTGCAGTTTCAGACTTATCTTTTAATAGGTAAAAACCCAACATACCCTTGTATGATTATTAGTAAAAGTTATGAACCAACGTTTGTCTTTAATGCTCTTAGTACTAGAAGAGCTCCATAAATCACTATGTATTAAAGCGAAGGGTGACAATGATTTTTAATCATGAGAAGGAAATGAAGAATGAGAATGTTTAGCTAGTTGACACACATCACATTGATAATTATCTTTATTGTGAAACAAGGATTGAAATAGATGCTTAAGATATGTAAAATTAGGATGACCGAAACGATGAAGCCACAACGTTACTTCTTGTTCTCTAGGGATAGGATCACAACTTGCAGTTTGAGCTTGTTTATAAGTAGGTGCCTCCAGAAAATAGAATAGCCTCTCACGTTTTTTTGCATTGTCAATCCTCCTCCGAAATCAGGTCTTGAAACAAACACAGTGGCTCAGTAAAGTTCACACTACAATGCAAGTCCTTGGTTAATTTGTTAATAGAAAGCAGATTGCATGAAAGTTCCAAAGATGGACTTAGTCTAATAGTTCCAATTCCAGCGATCGAGGAGAGCGACCCATTTGCTATTTTTACTTAAAAATTTCCTGGGCATGGTGAGTAAGAATGAAACAATTTTCCACATCCTGTCATATTATCCATGGCTCCCGAGTCAATGACCCAATGTTCAGTACTCTGCTTGCCCGTCAATGCTGAAATATAATTACCTTTCTCAGCCAACAGGCTGGAGGATGGCGTTGTACTGGATGTTGGAGTGATCATCTTATACAGTTGCTCGAGTTGGGCTTTGGTGAGGAAGAGCGAAACCTTCTCGGATTGAGTAGTGGGAGGTTCAGCAACACTCTGGAAACTTGAAGTATTACGCATTTGAGGCTCCTCACGGTGAGTCTGAATCTGTCTTCCATCATCATGGGTCACCTGTTTCCGGTTCGGTGGTCTACCATGTAAAACCCAACACCTATCAGTAGAATGGTTTGTCCTCTTACAATGATCACACCATGAATTATTTCTCCTGTTCGTCTTAAGTGTATCCTGTCCGTGTGCAGCTAGTGCCGAGTTCTCCACGGTAAGTTGTCTAGAGTCCCCAAGCATGACCCATCTTCTACTTGCTTCACGTCTTACCTCAACGAAAATTTCATCAATTGCTGGAGAAGGCTTTATACCCGGTAATCTACCTCTTACTTCATCCAATTCAAGTACTAGGCCAGCCAAGAAATCATAAACTCTCTCTTTCTCTACCCTTTTCCTGTATTTTTCAGCGTCCTTAGGTGTGTCCCAATCAATCTGGACGAACATCTCTATATCTCGCCATAGCCTTTGTAATGTATTGTAATATTGTGTGACATCCAGCTCCCCTTGGCGTAAGTTTTTGGCATTATTTCGAAGTTGAAATAGCTGGGCAGAATTCTCCAGGTCTGAGAAGGCGACATTGAGGGCATCCCAACGTTCCTTCGCTGTAGAGTAATAAAGTTATGGTTCCTTAATATCATCTTCAATTGAAGAGAAGAGTTATCAGAGATAGTGGTCATAGGAATCTGAGTAGGTATAGTGGTCATAGGAATCTGAGTAGGTATAATGGGTGCACTTGTAGGGAACGATTCAGCTGTCCCAGTTGAGAGCCCTGAATCCTCGGCCCTGCGTGTACCAGTCATGGCCATTTTGACCATTCCACCTGCTCAAATATACCTCAGCTCTGATACCATAATGCCGAGAGTGATAGAGGAAGAAGACCACAGTAAAAGGGATGAAGGAAACTTATATTAAGTCTTAACCGAGTACAATTATTTATAGGACAGAAATACATGTCAATGATCCTACCTACCAAACTTAAATATATTCTAATCCTATAAACAAGGAAATAAAATATATGTTAACGATAACCTATCAAAAAATATATATATATATGTTAACAATAATAGTTTCATAAGATATGGTAGTCAATAATCCTTCAAATCAGCACCAAATATCTCGGAATATTTAAGAATGAGCTAATGCAAATTCACATAATGCATGCCTTGTGAATTTCTAAGGTCTGTCATCTTATCAGACTTCATTTTTTCTTTAATTTTGGTTCATGTGGACTGAAGAAGCCTCTGAGTAGTTATGGTTAAAGATATTATTCTGATAGTCGGTGATAAAGTTATATTATTTAGCAGGTTCACAAAGGATTTGTGGAGTCTGCCCTGGTTAACTGTTTCTGTTGGGTTTTTTAGTTTGCCCTTATTCCAGTGAGGTTAAATGTGAAGTGATTGAGTTTAGAAGATGAAGAACATGAGTTGGTTTATTTTACCCTTATTCCACATCTTATATCCAAATCAATGTTTTGTTTATAATTATACTTGGACGATTCTGTGCAACGAAGAATTTGTTTAAGTTCTTGCAGTTGTGCAGCTCATCTAAGTTTCTCTATCTTTGCAGCCTGACCGTGTAATGGAATTCTGTAATAACAATGACCTTCAATTGATCGTTCGGGCACATGAATGTGTGATGGATGGATTTGAAAGATTTGCTCAGGGACATCTGATTACTCTCTTTTCAGCCACAAACTACTGTGGTATGACCTAATTTCAGCCACAAACTACTATTGAAATTTTGCTTTCATTTTGAATTCTCTTTAATTTTCTTATTTTAAATCGTTCAGGTACTGCAAATAATGCTGGTGCTATCTTGGTTTTGGGTCGAGATTTAGTGGTTGTGCCAAAACTAATTCATCCACTGCCGCCTGCAATTTCATCTCCAGAAACATCTCCTGAACGCCATATGGAAGACACTTGGATGCAGGTGCTACTGCAACCTCCATCTTTCATTTTCTGATATTCTCCTCTATCCAACAAACATCTTCTCAAATTATGCTGATACTGATCTTGCCTTTTTTATTTTTACTTTTTGTTGTAAAATTAGGAGCTTAATGCTAACAGACCACCTACGCCAACCAGAGGACGTCCTCAAGTTGCTAATGACCGAGGTTCACTTGCTATGATTTAGATTATGATTCCAGATACAGAGTATGTCTAGCTAAGCTTAAAAATAAGTAAAGTTTAACATTTTTTTCCAACCGTGCATGGATAAATTACCTTTTTCTTATTTTTAAGTTAAAAAAGTTGCTTATTTTGAAAGTAAGTCTTATCAAAATTGGTAACTTATTTTAACTTTTGATCAATTAACACAAATTATTTATTTTAAAATTGACTTATTTATTTACAAGCGAACCTTTTAAGCTTAGCCAAACACGCTCATGAGTGTTACACTTCTTCGAGGCTCTTGCTAACACCTGAAATTTGCAGTGATTTGTACATAGCAAGACTTCATGTGGAGGATTCTCCGATTTGTATTGCTTATGGAAATTGCAAGGCTTTGAACCCGTGCTATCATACACATTCTTGATCGGCCATTAAAAGAATACACTAGTTCGTCCGAGCACCATTTTGCATGCAATGAGTTGCCTACTTCATTTGTTGTGCTGAAAGCTGTTTGTCAGGGATGGTGAAAGTTGTACCATTTACATGAGCTTCAGATAAAAGTTGCAGCTTTTCGTCATTTCTTCCCCGTGCAAGTGGTTGGGTATTTCTTTTAATTTCTTTCTTTTCGTTTCTCAGGTTGGTATATTATTTTTATTTATGTTTTAAGAGGACTCAAGGTCCGGTCTGTATAGTTCTTGGTGGAATATATGATTTTGAAATCTTCTTGGATGTGTGTATAATAGAGGGTATCGCTGTGTAATTTTTGTTTCTACTCTATTCGATACAACCTTTCTGTGAAAAGATGAGAAGTCATTTTGTGTTAGGATTAGTAGCTGGTGTCATTAGTCATCTCCGGTGCACTAGTGTGTCTTTATCGTGTACAGAGACACGAAATTTAGATAGTAGAGTGGATTCAACCATCGTGTTGGTGGCTGCTTGTGTGCATGATTATCTGATCAAGTCCATTGTCTTATTTTTCTACTTCTAAATATTTGCCTACGTGTTAGAACACGTCGTGCCAGGCACAGTGTGCGCGCTGGTGTGTATGATTCTAGATTGAGATTCAAATGGACTAGTGCAGCTGTGCTGGACCCAACGCGGCCCACACTTGGCACATGCTAAGTACTATTCTGGCTATCTTGGGTCGTGATGGTCAATGTTGTGGTTCTTCTTCGGTGTAAGCGACCCTTACCTACAACACCAGTGATGAGTTATGTGAATGTTTATTGTCAAACGGTCTCATCTTGGTCGAAAATCTTTAATCCGAGCTCAAGAATACACTAGTCATGTGAAGGATCAAGCTTGAGAGGGTGGACCTTGGTAAAGCTAATCAGGCTGACAACTAATGACTTTGGATCTTACCCAACAAAGACGAGCTCGATAATAAGACGTGAGCCCATGTGGAGCGAACACTGAGATTGATCTTGATTCTAAAAAATAGAAGTGCTTCACCTATTTCGTGATTAAACAAATTAAAATTTGGTTGGAAAGTGTTCGTAAACAATTTAAATTATAAAATAGATGTAAATGATGGGTGGATAACAGTTCAATGGAGGGCAATTGCAAGAACTACATTGCAACATGCGCATTATGTCTAGGCCAATTGGTCAGCATGTCAAGCAGTTTCGTCCTTGGCATGTCCTTCCTTCGACGTCATTTTTCTCTGGGGTATATCATTTTGGCCAAATTTTTAGCTAATCGATCGAAAGGAGGACAATTGCAAGCAAGATGTTGCAGCATGCAAATTATGATTGGGTCAATTGATCGAAACGTAGTGAAGTTTTGTACCCACACGTGCTTTGTCCAACTTAATTTGCTTTGTATGTCTTACTCCATTGTTAGTTCCATCGAAATTGATTCTCACGAAATGTATGAACAAAGAGTTATTTACTCGTCGTTTATAAACTTAGCCAAACATAGATGAATGTTTTTCATCAATTTTAATTTCATCCAAATATTTGCAAATTGAGAATGATTACATTACTTTCCAATTTCGAAAATAAAGTGTATAATAAAGAGCCTGTTTGACAACTATTATTATAGAAAAAAGGTTTTAAATAGTGACTTTCAGGAGACTGTGTGGTTGAAATTTTTTTGATATACACATATAATGTTTTATTGTGTGAATGTATTGTTGAAAATGGTAGCATTTCATCGAATAAATTAATGGGTGTAAAACTGGAACAAAATGTCAATTTATTATACAAAGATGAGTACTTATTGCATCAACACTTGTACATTGAATTAGTATATATACATCAATTTCTCAATCCCCAAAATCCCTCCAGAGCAGATAAATTCACTGACAATCACCTTTGAAAAAGTTCAAAATGAGAAGGTACAGGGATGATTCAGGCGGCGGTCGCGACGCATACGGTAGCGCCGCAGCTCAAATGAATCATCATCAGCAGCAGCAAAACAGGTCTGGGTATTACCAACGGCGCCACCAAGAGCAGCAAGAGAAGGACCCTAATCATCATCATAACCAATGGCGATGGGACAGAGATGGCAGTCACAATAAATTGCCTATGAATTCCATGTCACCCAATGCATCATTCGACGAAGGTAAAATTTCTATTCTGCTTCTTTCAGTTTTTTTCTTTGGATTAAAGTGTAATTTATCGTTGTTTTGTTAAAAAACTTGTTTTGGGAAACGTAGTATAATTTTGTTTGGAAAAGTGTCAGGTCTGCCGCCTGTGTTATAAATGATTTTTTAAAAAAATCATGGGGGGGTTTTGGTGTTTGTTTGGGCTCCTTTTTTTTTTTTTTTTTTTTTTTTTTTTTTTTTTTTTTTTTTTTCAGTTCTTATTGTCCTACGAGCACAGGATTTAAGTTGTAAGAAGAGGAAGCAAAAGTATAATTTGAATTTTGCTAAATAGAATTAACTTGTTATGGTAATTATTTATTCGCATGTTGTTCATGAATCATATGCACAAGCACTTGCTGAAAATATTAATCGATTTTAAAGCACCAAACAGGTTTTGATATTGAAAAGCTAACATGAAGGATTTACTTGAAAGGTATATTATGGGTTCGAAAAAAATTTCATTACCTTTTAGATTGATTTATTTATTTATTTATTTTTTTCCTAGTTGGATCTTTTTTTTTTTTTTTTTTTTCTTGTTGGTTTTTTTTTTTTTTTTTTTCCTTTTCTTTTGCCTAGTTGGATCTTGCATTTGTTTCTTAGTGCACTAAGAATTGCAGAAGATCCAGTCACTTTTAGATCATTTCTTGTAGAACTTTTGGTCATCCCAAGATTAGGACTTCAGTTTATCAATCTTGGCTAGGGGATGAGCCAGATGTTTGCCAGTTAAAGTGGCTTGGGGTAGGCAAAATCTCACCAAGGAGCTATTTGAGATTCTCCTCGTTGGCTTCTTGAAGCCTCATAACACATGGCTAGAAGTCTGAGAGTCCATAGTACCGGCTTAGTCCTTCACTTGAAGAGGCCGTAAATTGGAAGTGGCCTCTAAAGCCTGCCTGCATTCATCCAAAGACAAGGAATGGGGCATATTCGTTTGCGCATCCATGCAGCTTTACACCTGTCTACATCTGGAGCCATTTCCTAGTGGCCCTGCTCACACTCCATGACTGAATCTCATGTAGAACCTTTAACTTCTGGTGTAACAATTGCATAATGTGGGAATAAGACATATCAGCCTAAAATTCAGGATAAATTAACATGACTCCAAATGTCATTATAGAGTTGCACCTTAAAGTTCCTTTCACAAGTTTGGCTATAAATCAATCCATTCAAAGCTTGGAGGAGTCCAAAATGCAGATTATATTAACGAGGACTATATTGTAAATTCAAATGAAGCAGGTCTGACTGGCTTCTGACAGTTGTGCTCAGGTTCTGCTCTATTATTCTTTATAAAGCACTTCGAGTGATTTACGTAGGATGTTTTGTGTTTAAGGAGCCAACATTGCAAATGAACCATATTATACAAGCCTTATTCTTGTTGGCAGCCGTGCTCATTGCTTGTCTGTAGATAAGTAAACGTTTTTATTCTTATTGCCTGTTGGAATTGCATGATCTCAAGATTTTATAAACTTCGTGTAAGATGAAGTTATTTTGATTGTATTTACAATATATTTTGTCTTTAAGACATCTCATGTATCTTAGGCGACTTATTTAAATATTTTTAGAGGGGATCCTGCTTTTAACTTCCTACCACCTTGTCCTCAGTCCGGGCACCTGTTACATGTCTCCAAGCGTGTTTGGAAGCAAAAATATTTTTTTTTTAACAAATGTAGCGTTAAGTTACTTTTGAGCTTGTCAAACATACCGTATTTTTTCAGTTACCAAACTTGACAACAGTGTCGTGATCTTGAATGGTTGAAAAGGTAAGCTCAGAACGGTTTAATTCTGGAAACCAACAGGATACATGAATCATTATTTTGTCTCCTATCCCTCAAGGACCCGCCCACTGCTTGACCGGATCCCCTGAAAATAGTGACGAAAATATTCACACACAAACTCCCTCCCTCTCCCTCTCCCTCTCCCTCTCCCTCTCCCTCTCCCTCTGTCTCTCTCTCTATTGGGTGTTAACTTGAAGATCTTGTGTTATAGGTCAAGGATATCAAGTAGCTAGATCCTATTACCAAGATCAGAGGCCAGATCCTCAGATGTCATTAGAAAAACAAAGTGGCAGTGATCCTAAACATCAGCCTCGTGGAGAGAATATGGACATAGGTTATGAAGATAATCGCATATCACAGACTTTTGATGGTCTTGAGCAGAGATTCCTTGATGACATCATGAAATTGAGTAAGGAACAAACTGATGCTGAGGATGTGGAAAATGCTAGCCATCGGGAGGTTTGTTCATCTTTGTAATCTTTCTATATAATTTCGAGTTGAAATGGTTTTATCATGCAGCTAATTATCGAAGAAAGTATGTTTCATTGTTGCTAAAAAGGCAATAGCATCTAAATTCTCATCTGTTTCTCTTTGTTGTCATTATTTTCGTATATTGGGTAGATGGAAAATAAACAAATTAGGTCAATGAATGTACTTAGCTTGTTTACATAAAGATGTTGGATTCAAGTGAATATTTTCCATAGGTGCATAGTTAATTTTTATGGTCATTCTTTCTAATCGCTTTTTAATAGGAATACAAATTTATAATTTTGCGTGGGTAAAACTAAACTAGTAATAAAATACTTATGTAACGACCATTTTCCTTAGAAATTTTATATCATGTTTGTTTGCACTTAAAATTCGTTTTTAGGAATATTTTAATTTAAATGAAGGCCTGTGTGCTTTGGATCTTGTTAGCACTTCACAATTTTATATGAGTTAATACGTTAGGAATATTATGAAAAAATATTCACCTATCTTTTAACTTTTTGTCACTTGATATAGAACCAATTATATCTTTATCTTCTGAAAGTGACTAAATTAACTAAGATAACCATTAACAAGTGGCAATTAGTTAAAAAGGATAACAAGTATTGTGATTTGTGAGACCTGATAACTGATTTGCCTAATGGTTTGGTCTTGATATACCACCCTTTACGGTTTGGTTTTAGGCATTCACCGACACTACAATTTCTAAATCAATTGTGATTGTATATACAATCTATATTCCAATTTACTGACTATAAAATCAAATCTTAGACATTTTATTCCAGAAATGCCAGTTCTGCTTAATAACATAGCAGGCTATTTGAAACGAAATAATGGATACTTTATGGTGAAATATAGATTGAATAAATTCTTTTCAGGATACAATACCCCAAAGTCGTGGATGGACTCCATGTTGGTACATGGTGTATTAAAAATTAAGGGGCTATTCTCTTTGGCGTTTTCAAGCCGTTTTCTATTTTCGATTTTTCAAAACGTTGAAAACGCGTTCTCCTTCCCATTTTTGAAAACGTGCTTTCCAAAAAAAAAATAAAAAAAAAATAAAAAAAAATTGTGAAGAAAACACAAAACGGGCAAATTGACGTTTTGGACATTTTCTTCACAAAACCCACCAAAACGCGGAAAACGGAGAATCATAGTGACCCATCTCTTGTCTCTCTTCCTTCTTCCTTCTCTCAAGCCATCTCTTTCTTCTCTTTTCTCTGCTCGACGCTGGCGACCGTCTCCATCTCCTCTCCCTTGACGCTGATTGCAAATGCGGGGGAGGTGAGGTTCGTAGCAGCGCGAAGCTGCAGTTCGCCCTCTTTTCGATTTGTGCTTTTGGGGGGTTTTTTGGTTGTTTCGATCTGGCGGCAATGGGCGTTGGTGGTGGCGGCGAGCAGGCGGTAGTGTTCTATTTGTGGTGGTGGTAGTCAACGATGGCGTTGTGGTACGGTGGATGGTGTTGATTTTGGCAGACTGGCAATGGTTGATTTTGGTGAATTGATGGTTCATGGTGGTTGAATTGATGGTTCATAATGGTTGAATTGATTAATTGAATCATGGTCTTCTTCCCTCCTTTGTGTCCCAGTCTTCTTCCCTCTGTGGTTCTTCTTTCTTCGCTGTTTTTGGTGTTTTCTGTGTCGACAGTGGTTGATGGTGGTTGTGGTTGTGGTTGTGGGTGGGGGTGGTGGTGAACTGTGTCGGCAATGGTGATTGGTGGTGGCGATGGTGATTGTGTTGATTTTGGTTGGCAGTGGATTGGAGGTGGTGGCGGCAGCTTTGTGGTAGTTTCTTGAATATTGTAGTATAAAAAAATATTTTCAAAATTTCAAAGCAAACGCGCTTTCCCTTTTTTTGTTTTGGGAAACAGTTTTGCAGAATGACAAAAAGAACACATTTTCAACAATTTCAAAACAGGCACTCAAGATACAAAATCCAAAATGAATTCAAAACTCAAAATACAAAATTGAAACACGAAGAGAACAACCCCTAAATTTTTCATCTTCTAACCATGTCATTAGGATATTTGTCAATAGTTAAATTCGAAACATGCTTCTTCTTATTTATTTATTTATTATTATTATTATTTTTTTTATTGACCGACTTATTTACCTATAAAAAATCGCAATATTAATTTAGTTTACAGACTTGTTCAAGGTGGTTTAATTTTTTGGTACATTTGTAATATTTGCAAATAGAGGAACCATATTCACATTAATTTACAAGTTTGGAGTTGAACAAAATGGTCAGTAGATAAGCAAAAAAAATACCATTATACATGTTCTAACCCTCCAAGCTAAGTCCTGGCTTCATTTCTGATCCTATTGTGGAGTTTCCATGCATTGAAGCTGCTTGAGTGCAGCTGATCTGTGCAGATGACGGAATTTTTACTCTCACCACGTAGTCGATGTCGAACTCTAGTAAAAATTTCGTGTTCGTCACCGTTCTTATTTTGTTTCAAGTCAGTCAATGAACTTACACTTTGTTAATCATTTGATTCAAATGTTTATCACAATTTGGTTATCAGTTATCACGTTCGTGCCGATTAGTTTGACCAACTTTTAAAAGCTGACATAACAGTTTAGTTGTCAGCCTACTTGGCAAATAGCTAGGCTGATACGTCATCTTTTCCGTTTGCAAACTAAGCCCCTGTTTGATGCCCATTACCGAAAAATAAAAATAAGGGGCATAGTATTTTTTAGAAAAATGAGTGGTTGAAAAAGAAGGAAAAGTTTCAATTTACGTGAAATATTATTTTATGGAAGATTGTGTGGTTGAAAATAGGAGAGAGAAAAATGGAATGTAATATAATTTAATTTAATGGGGATCAAACATGGGCTAACAAACATGGATGGAGTGACCAAATTGTCGCAAAACAAAATGAAACTTAACAATCAGTGTATTCAGGATGTTTAAACTTCCTGTTATGATTAGATTATTCAAGGGAAATGTGAACAAAAGATATGCTTTTTGCACTGGAGAAGACATTAAAGCAAAATTTATCAAACACTAAGCATTCTTCTTTTGCTTGGATGCGATATGAGTTGCCTGTCTACCTAGTTTATTAAACTTGTGCTTTTTCAATTTATGATGTGCCTGATCCATTTTTTTGATCAATTTGTATATGGTGTGGAACAGAAAATAAACACAATCAACATACAATATCAAGAGCAGCTAGCTGCTCTTCGAACTCGACATGCCGCTCGAAGGAATGAGTTTCTTCAGAGGGAGTCCCGTGCAAGGCAACAGCAATACCAGCGGGCAGCAATGGACCAATATCGGAACAGTCACATGGGCACTAGTGATCCTCATGGATACAGTGCTAGAACTTCTCCCGCAAGGGATCCACATCGAGTATACAATGCTGATCAATATGATTCTTACAGGGAACAAAGTCGGTTTTCAGGCAGTGCAAGGGATCAGGGATTTGAGCCTAAAGTTCAATACTCGGGAGGCCGGGTTTATGACACTGGTTCCGGCCATTATTGATCAAATCAATCAGGATAGCATCGAAACTTATCTCGATTTTGTGCTCTACATGCCAATCTGTTACTAGTTAGGCTACATGTACTGATATGCTATCTAATATTTTCTTACTTTAAAGTTTTGTTTATTCTTTTCGGACACCACGATTAGTATCTCGGTAATGTACTTTATTTCGTTAGTTATGTCCGTCTTTGCGTTTCGTTGCTCGTAAGTTTCATCGACTTTAGCTTGTTTGAGTTTCAAAGTCTTATTTAAGTTTGAGCCAAACTTAAATGGTTTTTTAGTATTCAAATTGGAACCAAATTTGGATAATAAGTCTTGAGATTTAGTTTGATTTTCTTGAGATGATCAAACAGGTAAAGGGTTTAGGATTATATTGTGGGTTTATAACTAATTGGTACCCTCTTTTTACAAGTCGAATTAAGGGTGAGTTTTATGCATTGTTTGTTACAACTGATATTAATGCAGACAGGCTTGTGGGGATGGCCCTCATTGTGGACTATGGGGGGCTACTTTCAATAGAAGATTAGTTTCGTAAATTAACCTAGTTGAAAATATGGCTATTGTGAACCTCAATTGTAAAAGGAGGGGGTGGAATGTAACTATTTTACATCGTTAGGCTAAAGTTTTGAAATGAGTGGTGAAACAAAGGATGCAAGATTATATTTTACATCGATAGCTAATGTTTAGTTTGTGAGTTTATAATTATCGGTAGTATCTTTTTTTTGGAAGTCGATTTTAAAGACTAATGTAGTTGTTACAATGATCCAACCATGACCAAACAAGCTTTAGTCTAAGCTTATTTTAATTATATGGATATATTGGTTGGAAAAGTGATTTGTAAGTAATCAATTAGGTTTGAACTTTTTGAAAATGAGTTGAAAATAATATATAGTATATTTGAGCTTTTTTTAATAGCATTTTCATAATCTAACAACTTTTCCAGTTGTAACCAAACACCTTTGTAATATATTAAAAGTGATCAATTAGAATAGTCGATAATATGTTGGACTATTTTTTGTTGAGAAGTGATCGAATAGAATAATTGACACTATGTTGGGCCAATTTTTGTTGCTCTTTAGAACTGAATTCACTATTAGTAGAAATTTTTTAACACACTACGAATAAAGATGTTTCCAAAAATTTCGTATCCATATTATTCCAAAAAAAGAGTTCATAATTTACTACGTTACATTATTAAAACCAAAAATACTAGATGACGTATGAAATTTGTTTACATATGCTTCCTTCTAAAAATAGACCATGAGCCACATTCTATATCTGACACTTTTTTAATTCAACATATTTCACGTTCTCCATTAATACCATTTCCTAAATTGAATAAGCAATTCAAGAAATGATGATGGTCAACAGGCAAAAACAATAATTGTCAGTCTGTCGAATAATCATCATGTGATTCCATATGTCATCATAGGCTTCAACATCATTGTGTAAGAGAATCAAATGGCAAACAATTTTTTTTACGGATTTCAGATTGCGCGCACACACACTACTATGAAATAAATTGAATTTCCAAAGAATATAAAAGACAATTATATTGAAGCAAGAACACGAATTTCCATACACAATTTCATGATGTCTTATGAATTTCACATTACCTAAAAATAATAATAATAAATAAATAAATCTAAAACATATCCACTCGCTATATATATCCATCCACACAGAAAATCAAATATTTAGTTAATACACACACACTCTCCCATTAATTTTTAGTTATAAATTATATACAAATTGCTTAGACATGCAACAAAGTCCTAATCAATAGAAAATAAATCAAATGGTTGACATGTGTGATATGGTGTGTGTTATTTTTTGACGATAGATCTATAGAAGAACAAATTGGTGATTAGGTTTAGGGAATTTCTTGGTGGGTGATTCAAGGAGGAGAGAATGTGGTGGAGATTTTGGTTTGAAATACGAAAGGACACAATTTTAGGGATTTTGTGATTAATCTGACATGTTAAGGGCATTTTTGTTGGAACGTAATTTAAAGACGCATTTGTTGGAATAAAATTAGCTAAGTAATGAATGTTATGTATGATTTGGTTGGTTTTTCACATTTCTATTTTATTATATAAAAACAGTATTTATAGTTTTAAAAAAAAAAAGTTGCATAATATATTTTAAATATTTTTAAAAAGTAGGTGTGTGACATAATTTCCTCGACGTGTTTTCATTCCCGCTCTCACTAGAATCAAAGAATGGATCAATCATAACTTATCTTTCAAGATAAAACTTCAAATCATAATATAATATCGACTTAACCGAACCATTTAATTCATTCTAGAGTCAACTCGATAATATTCAAAGAGTACACAACATGATTGAACAAAAAATTCATTGCTCAAAGTATCTTCAAAAAACTCTTTAAATATGATGTGTTCTCTATTTTAAAGAGTCAACTCTTAAAATTATGTTACAAGAGATTTTTTAAATTAATTTAGAGAGTGAGTTTGACTATTTAAATTCACTGTCTATAAATAAATTCATTTTAAGTGTTTCAATTTTCAATGTTTTAAAATGATAAAATAATATAGAGAAAAGTTAGTTAAAATAAAATATAGAGAAACATAATAACTACTTTTTGGGAGTAATAAAATTAAGTGTTAAATATAAAATACTTGTTGGAGTGCTTTAAAATTTTAACTCTATAAAATATACTCTTTAAAAATAAAGCCCCATTCGGTCCCCATTATTTTTTATTACATTACATTTTATTTTCTCTTTCCTATTTACAACCAAACAATCTTCCATAAAAAAATATTACACGTAAATCGAATTTTTTTCTTCTTTTTTAATAACTTATTTTTCAAAAAAATATTATTCCATCTATTTTCGTTACTACAAAATGGATGCCAAACTGGGTAAAAGACTTTTGTGTAAATGTGCTAATATCTCAATACGAACAACCACGCTTTAAACACACTACATGAAAATTAAACAAATGTTTACACACAGTATAGAATAGAGATTCACAGAATTGTGTCAGAATAGAGATGAAGTCGGGTCCCAGACGTGTATAAAAAATGGACCACTCTACATGTATAGGATTTTTTTTTGCCAGATATTTTACAGATACTCACATTAGTGGGGCCCACGTTAATTTTTTATTTTTTTTTATACGTGTGGGGCCCTCGTTGCAGTGAGGGCCCTGTATAAAACATGTAGGAGGGGCTTTTTACATAAAAAATTGGCAACAAAATTACGGCCCCACATGATTGTGTCTTTCCAATAAGAATTCTGTGAGCCAAGCAAAACTCATACATATCAATAGTACGTGCATAAGATTTCTATTCTTGGAAGATCCGCCCAAAAGGATTGTGTGGCCTCCCGCTTGCCACTCCCTTCAGTCCCTTGAGCCGTTGATCACGTTTTTTGTTTCTCTCTCTCTCTCTATAGTAGGCAACTGGTAGTTCTCCCTTCATAGAAAGATTCACACCAAGAATTTATAAAAAAAAAAGGTTGATCCCCAACTTTAAGGCCCCCAGACCCTGTCTTGGGCCATCGTGGAGGAGGTAAATCGCAGGATGTGCCTCCCAGGAGCCAGCGTAGAGAGCACATGGATAGGCCAAGGCTGTTTACCCATATGATAACTCCCGCTTGCAACAAAGCCAATTCCACCTTGGGGGAATCGAACTCTGCACACTGTCGCGCTGAGCCCTATCCACCCTCCCTTTGGCACTGGGAGATATGCCCTGGGGCACACCAAGAATTTATAAGTAGGTGCGTGGTGGTTACTGGTTAGGTAGCAAATGCTAATTCAGTCGGAATTTAACGAGAGTAGGTCTATAAAACAATTAAATCCGTAGTTCAAAAGAGGAAATTATAACTCAGTAGTGTTTATTTTCCGGCAATGAAACTTGCCGGAGTATTCACCGGTGTGTTCCTTTTGGTGGCGATATACTGTGCCGTGGACCCGTACAAGCACAGTGCGATATCTGAATTCCCGGAGTTTGAGGCGTTTAAGATCGAAATGCCGGCGTGGTCTGAAATCCCACTTGAGAAAGACCCTGAAAATTTGTTGCAAAAATCTGAAATCAAGTTCTTGAACCAAGTTCAAGGGCCGGAGAGCATAGCGTTCGACCAGGCCGGCCGCGGCCCATACACTGGGGTGGCTGATGGGAGGGTTGTCTTTTGGGATGGTGTGAAATGGACAGATTTTGCTTACACTTCGGCTAATCGGTGAGAACGCAATTTCTTGATGTGTTTCTTCTTTTCACTTTATGAGACTTGAAATTATATTGTATGAAACATTGTATATGATATTGTTCTCCCTCATAAAAGGCTTTTCTTGTGGACTCCTAAGCACTTTAAGCATCCGAGTTGAGATATGTTGTCCACAATTTGATGCCTGCCTAATATGAATGTCCCGAGCTGTCAAGTGTCAAAAATGTGTTCACGTCTTTCCATTTGTTAACAAGAAGAGATGTCAAAAATGTATTGGAGAGTCAGCAAGTCTCTACTAGTTAATAACCCTCCCTAGCAAGCCGGTTTTTAAGTGTCTAGCTAAAGGGCTAGTAACATATTGGCATAGAGTTTGGCATGGTCGGATATGGCTGCAAAATATTTAATTTCATTATATCTGTAGGTTAGGATATATCAAAAGAAGTGGCGAGGAATAATTTACGTAGCCAAGACCAAATTTATTGTGAATAAGGTTTAGTTTGTTGTCTCGGAGGTGGGAGACCTCTAAATTTTTGAGTATGCAAATATGATCGTCGTTCCAACATTGGAACGTATAATGTGTTTTATAAAGTTTTGTGTTTTTGTGTTGAAGATGGATGAAAATGTAACTAGCATTTTTAAGATAGTGATTCTAGATCGTATTTGCTTTACAACTTCCATTTAAATGTTCAGGTCTGGACTATGTGACCCAAAACCATCGCCCATTGGCTATTTGAAGAACGAGCATATCTGTGGAAGGCCATTGGGTCTAAGATTCGACAAAAGAACTGGTGATTTGTACATTGCAGATGCATATTTGGGGTTGATGAAAGTTGGGCCTGAAGGTGGTTTAGCAACGTCCCTGGCAACTGAGGCCGAAGGAATTCCTCTCGGGTTTACTAATGACTTGGACATTGACGATGAAGGGAATGTCTATTTTACCGATAGCAGCACCAAATTCCAAAGAAGGTAGCTTAAGGTTTTATGTGTTTGGCTAAGCTTAAAAAAGAAGAGTATGTGACTTCTTGTTTTCATACACGTTTAGATAAGTTATCTTTTCATTTATTTTAATTGAAAAAATAGTTATTTAGCTTCAAGTAACTCTTACCTGTTAGTGTATTGTCAATAAGCAAAGTGTCTTGTTGCTGACAAAGTGTTGTTTGTATTGAATATGTGAGTTCTGTGGGTCGATTAGAAGGAAGAGTGGAGAAATCGTAACTTCAATCTTGGTTGAAATTTTTGTGGGAAAAAGCATAGGCAAGTATATTAGAATATAAGATCTTCATGCAAAAAACCAGTTATGGTACTTTCAACTGTATCTCCGCACGCGATGCTCCATGCACATATATATTCGCATCGTTTGTCGTAGAATTGTAAGATCAGAATCAGTGTCTATAGTTCTCACACTTCACTTGTTTCAGGAACTTCATGCAGTTGGTTTTTTCTGGAGAAGATAGTGGGAGAATGCTGAAGTACAATCCCAAGACAAAAGAGACTACTATTCTTGTTCGGAATCTCCAGTTTCCAAATGGTGTGTCCCTAAGTAAAGACGGATCGTTTCTTGTGTTCTGTGAGGGTTCAATTGGCAGGTACTCATATATCTTTAATACAAACATTGTTCATGAAATTCTCACTCCCCACCTCCCACCCTCTCTTCAAGGAGAAAATAAGTAAAAAAAAGAAAACCTTCGGATTTCCGCAACTTTTTTTCTGGAATTTATGAATACGTCTCAAGCGGCAAAAAATGTGTGTTTGAAATACTCGTTTTAGGACTCTGTTAATGGTAACATACCGACACACGATGCCTTGAACAACAGGTTCTATCTAAGAATTTGATGAGTCTCTTCACGAGCCGAAATGGAAAGGAAACAACAGTTTTCTGTTATTAGAGTGGTAAAATTTGCAGCAAAGATTGTTTATCTAGATAATAGCATTTAAGAACATGGACAATAATACGAAAGAAGAAGAAAAAAAAGCTAAAATCTGATTTGTTGTACTCATGAGTAATGTACGATATTGTTAACCAAATGTGCACTAACTTTATTAAAATATCTGTCCTCCAATTATGTAGGTTGCGGAAGTATTGGTTGAAAGGTGAAAAGGTCCACACCTCTGAAACAATGGCCGTGTTGCCTGGATCTCCCGATAATGTCAGAACAAATGAAAAGGGTGAATTTTGGGTTGCAATCCATTGTCGTCGATCTATATTCGCTTATCTATCCGCTCTATACCCGAAAGTCCGGAAATTCTTGCTAAAGCTTCCAATAGCTGCAAAGATCCATTATCTCATGACAATCGGAGGGCGCCTTCATGCCGTTGTAGTGAAGTATAGTCCAGAAGGTAAGCTTTTAAAGATTTTGGAGGACAGGCAAGGGAAAGTTGTTAAAGCAGTAAGTGAGGTGGAGGAGAGGAATGGGAAGCTTTGGATGGGGAGTGTTTTGATGCCATTTATTGCAGTTTATGAATTAGACTACGGCCCCGTTTGATTGAGGATATTTCCCTGGATTTCCATTTTCCAAATTTTGTATTGTTTGATAACAAAAGTTTTCCATGAATTCATTTTCCACTTTTTCCCCTCATAGGTGCAATTTCCATGAATTGTTGGAAAATTAATTTTCACCAAAACGGTGAGAATTGGTTTTCCAAGCTTTTTTATTTTATTACTCATATTTTTTTTATTTTTATAGCAGTGGAAACAAATTTTATCAATAATTGTAAAAAAATTTATCTCTTTAATTGACAATTTTCATAAAAAAAAAAAAAGTCAAACGAATATCAAAAGATCCAAAATTTCAATATTTTTTAAATGAAAAATTATACAAATCAAACACATTAATTGACAATTCATAGGAAAACAAGTTTTAGACAATTCGATTCCTTGAAATTCGTTTTCTTTCTACCCAAATTTCCTCATTGCAATCAAACGGACCCAAGTATTTAAGATTATAAGACTTTATGTTCTTAATTCTTATTTTGAGTGGAAAGCTCATAT
>NW_019244422.1:32386-33939 GCF_002742605.1 Olea europaea var. sylvestris | reverse complement strand
ATTTATTGAATAAAATTTGATATAAATTGACCTTCCTTGGGCAAATTTTGAAACTTCTGCCCTGAATATATCATCAAATTTTTTGATTTCTTTTAAATCTTTTCCTGGATAGATCAAATTCAGAAATCCATAATCTCCTGCCATTTTGACCATGAAAGGGTCTGCATCTTTGGTAATTATTAATCTGGGATAAACATGATCTCCTGATGCAATAAAATAAGATTCATTTTCTTCCAATTCATAAACAATCTTGACAAATGATCTATATTCTTCTTCTTTTGATGATAAAGGGGTATCATCATCTTCATCAGTTTTGATTCTTATAACTCTTGTATGTTCATCACTATTTTTTATAGTCACCTTCCGGGGACTTGCTATATCTCCTTTGATATTGCTGGGTCCACTGCTGCTTCCTGACTGTGTACCTGTTTGTATTTTTGAGATTGTATCATTTGTCATTTCCTGTTTGGTATCTAATGACTCGAATTGTGAAGTAATTTCAACAATTCTGTCATTCAATTCTTTGGTATATTTGGAATGAGAATTAGAGATTTCCACCAACAATTTGACATTTTGTTGGATAGTTTCTGTCATTTCCTCTAACTGCTCAATTCCAATTTTCATATCTTCAGATTCTTCCATGAGAAATTTCATTCGTCTATTGACGTCTATTAATGTATTTTTGATATTATCCATCTCCGAATTCAATATCCCCGCTCAAAAAATCTGCAAGATAGTTATTTATTCCTTTAATGTGAATAATATCAAAATTGTAAAATGATAAATATGCTTGCCATCCGTGTAACCTTCTATATTGAGGTTCCATAGGTAACTTATTTCTAATAAGACCTGCAACTTGAGAATTATCAGTTTCAACAATGAATTTTTTAGATAAAAGGAATAATGAAAACTTTTTTATTTTTCTAATAATTGTTAACAATTCTTTTTCATGAGTAGTATAATTTATTTCTGCTTGGTTAAAAGTTTCACTTGAATATCTGCATATTTCATTTAAATCTGTTTTTAATATAGCTACCCAATATTTATCCGAGGCATCAGTATTAACAATTAAATTATCTTTTTCATCTGGTAATCTTAATTTTGGTAAATTTTTACATTCTTCTTTTAATGCTTTAACAATTTCAGTATGTTCTTTATTCCAACATCTAGTATTTGTTTTCCTAAGTAGAATTTGTATTTTATATCTCTTTTTTGAGAGATTTTCAATAAATCCTTCAGCATAGTTTAAACATCCTAAAAATTTTTGTATTTGTTCTTTGGATTTTAATTCATCTGGAAAGCTTTCTATCTTTTTAGATATATGAGTCTGTAATTTTATTCCTTTTCTATCTATTGATAATCCTAAAAAATCTATTTCTTGTTTCTCTATTATAGATTTCTTTTTAGAAAGTACAATTCCTTCCTTTTTGCATTCATTTATAAATTGTAATAAATGGTTCCTATGTTCTTTTTTATTATTAGAGCATATTAGTATATCATCAATATAAACAATAAGAAAATCACTATACTTTTTGAATATATTATCCATTTTT
>NW_019244422.1:9385-30217 GCF_002742605.1 Olea europaea var. sylvestris | reverse complement strand
TAATTTTGTTCCTCCATGGTTAACAGGTTTATCATAATTATTATTTAATTCAAATCTATTACTGTATTTATTTCCTTTGGACGGTTGTTTATCTCTTATTTTATCATAAAATTGCCTATATGGTTTATTATACATTGGAGCATAGCTTTCATTTGGATCTATTGATTCTTGTTTAGAGGTTCCTACGGGATTAGGTACTCCTCCAGTATTCATTAAGATTTGGTATTCATCATCTATACTTTCTAAACTTAAATGATCAAAATTATCTATAAGTAGATCTAATTCTTCATTCATCTTCTTTGTCCTGATTTTCTTCAATTTTTTGTTTACCTAATATTTTTTCTCTAGATTCCTCTTCTTCAATTATTTTAGGTAATATATTTTTTCTAAACTCATCATCCATGCTTCCTGTTTCTATTATTATATTTTTCATTTCAATATGTTTTTTTCCTTATTCTGGTTATTTCTTTTTCTATAAATTTTTTATCTACTCCATTATTCTTTTCTTCATTTCTTTTAATTTTCTAACTTCAAGTTTTAATATATTTATATCATTTCTAGCTTCTTTTATTTCATTCTTAATTTCTTGTACATCATTTATTAATGTTCTTATTAAATGTTTTAATTCTTCCATATGTTCACTGATTGACATTTTATCTATTTTTTGATTGACAATAATAAAATACTATACACTTAGTATTTTTACATTCTTTTATTATTTTATCATATTTTTGTTTTATTTCTTCAAGATTTGTTATTTCTTTTAATTTTTCATAATACCTTGCTTTTTCTTTATACCTTTCTTGTTTTAATTTTAATATTTGTTTTTCTTGAGTTTTAGTTATTTCTCCAGGTATTAATAATTTATCTAAAATTTTATTATTTATTAATCTTATTCTTTCTAACTTCCTTTCTAAAATATTTTTAGTTTTTTCCATTATATTCTTACGATGATTCATATATTTCTCTATGATACAACTCATTTTCAAATATTTCGCAAATTATTTCATATGTACGTCTATCTTTGATAAATCCTACAATTAATTTATGTAATATTTGTTCCTTTATTTCTCTAGGTAAATTCCTAGTTATATATAATGTTATTATTTCTAATTTATTAGGGATGAGGTTGTAAAATATATAACATCCTTTTTCTTCAATACATTGATAATAATTATTTATTTTTATGATTTCCATAGTAATTTCAGATTATTATGAAATCTATCTCTCTGGATTACTTTTAATATATATATATATATATACTTATATTCTTCAAATAATATCTTTTTAATTATTTTCTCTTTTAATTCTAAAGGTAAATTTTTGATTATTCTAAAAATTTCTAATACTTCGTTTATATCTTTACTATATGTTCCAACTATATTATCTTCCTCTATATAGTCTTCTATGTCATAACTATATTTTACCTAGTACCTTAGTCTATTTTTATAAGTTTCAATAATTTCTAAAATCATAATCTTTTGAGTTTTTTCCTTATTTTTCAATCTTCAATATCTTTTATTTTTTATATATTTTCTCATGATCTCTATGGCTCTGATACCAACTGTGAGGGTGCTACTATGAGCGAACAAAAATCTAATAATCTAAAAATCTAAAATTTTTATATTCCAAAAACTCTTTTATTTTTACTATTAGGTGTAAATAAAATCTTAAGATAAAGACTAATTTTTTGTATGTTTGTGATAATTTATTTTTTATTAGCCTTCTTATAAATTTTTAAGTAATTCTTCAAAATCTAATAATGTCTAAGAATTTATAATATCAATATCTGTTATCATATCTATATATGTTCTAAAAGGTATATCATATTTTGAAATATTTTTCTTCCTTTTTTCCAATTTATCTATGATATCTTGTATATCTTTTATAATTATTGTTCTTACAATTCCTTTAGCAAAATTTTCTAATAAGTTTTCTTTGAAACATTTTAATATTTCTTGTGATGCATATAATTGTTCTTGATATCCTATCTTATCAATTTCTTTTTCAAACTTAATTTCTTTTTTATTTTTAACAACCTTTTTTATATTATATTGTCCTCTCTTATATTTGGGTTTTTCTATTTTATAATTAGTCATTAATAATTCTCACAAATTTTTAGAAAATTATTTGTTAATTATTTAAGGACTTAAATAGAAGATTTATATTAGATAAAGGGTTTTTTTTTAATATTTGTTTAAGGGTGTTTTAGGTAGTTCAAAATGTTTAGAAAAGTCAAAAGCTATTTTGGAAAATCCTTCCTTTATTTAGGTCAATTTGAGGTATTTCCCCTAATTGTATCTGTTTTACTGTTTATATTTTGTTCGGTATACAACTAAACAATATTAAAAAAATATATGCAATAAAACTAGTACATTAAACACGTAATGTTTCAAGTGGTTTTGCATAGAAAATTTTCTAGCTTTATTTAGAAAATAAAAACCATATTTACCTATTCTTAACAAAAAATTATCATAAGAAAATCCGCATAAAAGTACATGTACAAAGGTTTTGAAGTAAAAAATTCTGAAAATTAAATCACAGAAATTGAAAACAGGGGAGGGGGGCGGGGGGGGGTGGGGAGAGGGGGTTGCGGAGCGGGGAGCGCAACGTGCTTACACACTTTGGTCCAGTGCGAGGCACTATACCATAGACGCGCAGCAGCAGATCAAGATACCATCTTACAATCATCATATTACAGATCCCACCTCCCAAAAATACCTAAATCCACAGGCGAAATCAAAGAATTAGAGAGAATTTTTGATAGAAATCTAAATCATTGAAGACACCGAAATCAAGAATGAGTGAAACCCAGGACCAAAAATCGTTCTTCAAGCGACACTGGGAAGGTTACAAGGAGTTCTGGGCTGAGAGATTTTCGTTTTTGGAGAACTATTCGAGAGTTCTCAACCCAGAGAAGCCATTGCCCCATTGGGATAGCTCTGTTGTGGAAGATTTTATTGCCTCCGATCCCGTCCATGGTCCCACTGTATGAACCTCAATCTGTCTCCGATTTTTGTGTGTGTGATTATACAAATGGACGCGTGAATAGCTGTTTATATATTATAGGTGTAATTTCTGTGTTATATTTGACACCGAAATCAAGAATGAGTGAAACCCAGGACCAAAAATCGTTCTTCAAGCGACACTGGGAAGGTTACAAGGAGTTCTGGGCCGAGAGATTTTCGTTTTTGGAGAACTATTCGAGAGTTCTCAACCCAGAGAAGCCATTGCCCCATTGGGATAGCTCTGTTGTGGAAGAGTTTATTGCCTCCGATCCCGTCCATGGTCCCACTGTATGAACCTCAATCTGTCTCCGATTTTTGTGTGTGTGATTATACAAATGGACGCGTGAATAGCTGTTTATATATTATAGGTGTAATTTCTGTGTTATATTGTTATTAGATTTGATGGAACTTGGCTTCTGAAAATACCTATCTCTTTCACCTTGCCCGCCCCCTTCCTGTGTGCCTTTAGCACTGTATGCTCAAACTAGATAGTTGAATTCGATGTTTCATTGTCTTTGATGCTTTTTAGGCAGTCTTTAACATTTCTTCTTCCTATAATTTTCTGAAACCACTTTTTTTGCTTGCCGGTCTCCTCCTTTTTCAGCTCAAGACTGCCAGGGAAGCAGCTCAATTTGGTGCTGCAGGTGCGGTCCTAGGAGCAGTTACAACAGCTGGCTACTGTTGGAAGTACTCGCGAAGTGCTCATGGTATACTATGGCTGCATCCTTGAATTTTATTAGTTATATAATTTCACATGATACCTTGTTAATAATGCCATTTGGGATCCAGCAGATACTTTTTGACAAGTGCTCAAAATTATCATGTAACTGACACTCCCGTAGAACATGAGAATAAGTCTGCATTCTTTCTTTCATACTCTTGATTTGGCCAAGTTACTTCAACATATCCTACATATATAAAAGAGCCTAAGAAGTGCTATTTTTCATCCGGACAGGTGTTGCAAATATGTGTCATCCTTCAGCAATTTCCTTTATTTTTTTTCTCATTTCATCAGATGAAAATGATGTCGTTTGGTTTTTAAATGGGGAGAGTGACGCCAATCTCTTTTCAATACCCATTTGTGGGGGGGGGGGGGGGGGGGGGGGGGGGGGGAATAAGATAATCAGAAAATTCCAATGCATTTTTGTATTGAGAAGATACTGATTTGGACTCTCCTCTCTTAAACAAGCTGAAAATCTTTTCCCTTTTTGTCTGTGATTCTATTGGTGTCCATTATTTGAAATTTTGATGGAGTTGACTGTTACTTTTAACTTGAATGTCCATGTTTGAGCATTTATACTTGAAAACATCCATATATGGCATGCATTAATTCATAACAACAGGATTTCTGAAGATTTTTCTGGTAGCTGAGTGTAGAAGCTTAAACCATAACGTGCACTATAAGCCAAATGCAAACATCCACAAACCATCTTAGTCAGGCACTCTGGAGGGATGGGCAATGAATAAAGATATTGAGAGGGAAATGCAATAATATTATTGTTGGTATCATTTTTTCTGTAGTGAATGACATAATGCTGGGGTTGGGAGATGGATGAGATTATGGTGGTAGCCATTGCAGAAATGGCTGTGATAATTTAAATGTTCTGAAGTTTCATTGGAATGTGGAGTAAAATTGAAGGAGTTCTTAGTCTCAGATCCATTCTTTGCTGATATTTGCTGTATACAACAATTGTGCTGCTAAATATACGCCCACACACATAAATATATGTTGAAAGTTTGTTTCCTTGATCTTCACCTGTTTATATTCTGTAGTTTCATTTCCTAGTGTGCTATCCATTTTATTTTTTTCTTTCCCTAAAGATAATCAATGTTCCTTTTTGTTGATTTCTGTAGTGTTCTGTTGAATTTATTGAGGATATTATTGAATGAAAAAATGGATATATGGTTCTAAAAGTCTATTCATTTGATTGTATCAATTATTTATTGGATGATAGATGAGCCACAAAATTTAGATTGCAGAAATTTAATGAGTCTTATTTTTCACGAAAGATTGAGAAAGGATGTGTAACTATTAGAAGAACTGGTATCTGGTTAAAAATACGACTTTCATAGGCTGATAGCTGACGGAATAATCTTTTGTGCATTAGCTTCAAGTCGTTGGTTTTTTTGAATTCCGTAAACCTTTCTGAACCTTGTTGGATCCAAAAGGAGAAGATGTGATGATGGCTATTGAATTTTAAAAAAAGAAAAAGAAAAAGTGTATTTTCTTCTTTACTTCAATTTTAGGTAGTTAAACTCCAGGAGCACTACTATGACCATGTAATATTGCTAAATCCTTCTACTTTGGGCATAACACTCTGCTGGTGTAGGCAGCTATAAAATAATCTTCAGAAAACTGTTACAGCCTGGATTTAGGTAATTAGTGGTGGCTTTCTGTTCTCTACTTACATATTCCTGTTTCTTGAATTGCTTCTCATTCCTTGTTCCTTGTTTGTTGTGCCATGAGTCTTTTTTGTCTGGCTCAGGTGGATGTGAGATCATGTAAATACTTATGGAGTTGCCTCTTGATGACTTCTCTGAGAGTTATATTTCTCATAGTTCATTTTTCTTGATAGAGATGAAATTACTGTTCAAACCCTCTCATCGGGTTATTGACATGATTACAAGTTAGCTCACTAGATTGGAAGACGTCCACATTGGTGTTCAATTGGATAACCAGCAAACCAATGTTCCATCTCTTGCTCATTCTCACGTTTTCTTTTGCCTTTTTGTTCTTCCTCCTTTTGTTAAGGAAGAAATTCTTAGACGAAATCTTGTTTACTGTGAAATGTTCGTTACATACATCCAATTTAGATAAATACTGTGTATTAGCAAGATAATAGCTGTTATAAATGCTTTTTGGTAAAGCTCACACAGGCTATGCCAATCCGCTTACTCCAGTTTTGCTGGTGTACTTGCAATTGGATCATTGTGATAATGGATTCGAGGTCCAACTTTCGAGGCAGTATGATAGTATCTTATAACGTGCACTTTTTCTAAGGGACGGGGAAGAGGTCCAAAACATGCGACAAAAAGGCTAATGAACTTCTGTCTTCTGCACGCGGGTGACTGGTCTTCTTTTGACCTCGAGTGTCATCTCTCAGCTCTTACCTAACTAATGGTTTTGTTGACCTTTAAGACGAGGGATTTTTCAAACTAGCATGAATCTATGGTTTGAGAAGCTACCATCTAGCTGCAATATTTGGGTTTGATTGGAATAATACTCGCTAACTTCTATTGCATTCGACAGGCGCAGCACTGGCTTTCGGTTTTGGAGCTGTCACCGGCAGCTGTTTTGGACTCGAAGTTGCGAACCACTGGTTCCAGCTTTACAGGTTGGATACGATGGCTGCGCAGATGAAGTTCTACGAGTGGCTGCAGAACAGAGCTTGAGGTCGGTCTAAATTGGACGTGCTTCAAAACCCAATGGAATTTCTCTTTTACACAATAAAAATCCGGGAAATTAAAAGCTTGATTTAGCATTTTGGTCTTTGTTTTTCGTGTGTTGATGCAAGGAGAATATTAGAAGTGCTTGTTTTACTACAGATTATGTAAAGAATTTCAGGCAGTGAACTTTATTATTTCCTTGTGCTACGGGAAATAAAATGTTTGGTTGTGCTTAAAAATACATGAAACTTTTATATTACTTATTTTGACATAAGTTATTAGTTTTTATCATAATAAAAAGCTTTTTCAACCACTCATTTTTAAAAAGAAAATATTTGAAAAAAAAGGGGGCCAAACGAGAGTCTAATTTTTATTTTTTTCAATCACTCATTTAAAAAAAAAAAAAAAAATTGAAAAAATGGACCAAACAAGAGCCAAATTTTGGGCACTGCTTTCACTTTTTGAGTTCAAGGATAAATGAGAAACAGAAATGGATCATTTAAAAATTTAGCCCATATTATTCATTTAAGCAATTCGTCGTTTCAGTTTAGTACGTTGGTTGGACAATGCTAAGTCTCTGTTAATGATCATTTTCTCCATTTTCATATTTTCTCAAAGACCCTCTTAAAAAATTTTGCCCACAGGCTCCCGATTTGCTTGGTACGTCTCTGAAAGATATTAATTTTGGTTCATCTTCAAACCATAGCTTCTCTTTCAAAACAATGGCAGATTCACGTGACAAAACTATGTTGGGTTGTGCTTATAAGTGAAATTTTATATTATTTACATCTTGTTCAGCTAAGATTATAAAATGCTCTTTTAAAGTTGTTTCACTTTCAGCAGTAATGCTTCTCATTACTATAAGCTACAGAATAGCAGCTTATTTTCTTTTCCGAAATTGCCAAACATGATTAAGTTATTTTTATATTAATAAAACTTACTTTTCTAGATTTATTTTCTATAAAAGTAATTTTTTAAGTGCTACCAAACATGCACATTAGGAAGGTGAATGAAAGATCCACAAACCTGTTTTACAGCAATACTAGAAATGGAAGCCCCAAATATTTCAGACCAGATTACATTACAAAGAACTATTCGAATTTCTTGATTAGAGAGAGATCATTCAGCATTTTCTCAATCGCGTCGTCATCGTGTGCTCGTCCTCGAGTCTGCAAAATATACAAAACTAAGTAACAACACGCAAAAGTAAACACCCAAAATTTATAGAAGTTATCAACGTGAGAGCTACATATACTCGTCCACACAGTAAAAAATTGCATGCAATGGAAAGAAAGATACGAGGCACGAGCGAGAAAAGCTTAGACAGATATCGGTTCATGATACCACTGGTGGACTCAAATAGGCAGTATTATTCGGCATACGTAATCATTTGGATCCAAGATTTCTCCACAAAATGCATAAACCATGTCTACTAGTGGTAGAGGCTAAGGTACCTTGATAGATGGGACCATGGCAAGAGCTTCCTCCACCGTCTCTGGGCAAAGGTTCCCAAGTACAGAAAGCTGCATATTACGTTAATTAAATAAGATATTAGGATATTCATCAGGTACGGAAGATATCTCTGCTTGGTAAGTGCAAATAATTACCTCGAATTCAGCCAGCTGATATCGACTGAGAATTCTGACCTTGAGTTAAGGTTCACATTGTTTACTTGAAATAAAACAATTGAAACAATGAAAAAAATATATATATATTATCCGCATAACACGATCACAAGTATCCTTCTATTGGATATAACAGACGTCCATGATAGCATGAGCTTCAGACTTCAATCTTCATGCCCCCAAAACATAATTTATATCAAGCAACAGAAATATTTAAAACCTGACGTAGAAATAACAATTTGAACTATAATTATACGAGGAAAAGCTAGTGTCTCCTTGCGTTTTATATGTACAATCAGTAGAAAAGAAAGAATGTATGTGCTTCATTTTTAAGCATCTCGATAAAATGAATTTAAATATTAAAAAAAAAAAGGGACAATTCAAAGTAGATAACAGCACTTGCAAACCAGATACTAGATAAAAGTGCAAGTTTCTAACATATTGGTGCTAGCTCAAGACCTCCATGTAATAGGTATACATAAAACTGAACAAAATAAATTAATCCAAATAAGTTCTGCATATTGATGTTTCTCATCAATGTACTTTGTTTATAAACCATCTGCAAGTGAGCATAGAAGAAACAATACGTGAAGCAGGACTGTCTTGTGTCCTACTATCTGAAGCACAAAGAAAGAAAAGCAACTTCTGGAATATGAACCCTGAATAGATATTGAGGAACCGCCCCGAAGTAAAAAGTTGGTTGGTGTATAAGCCAAAGGGTGAAATGAGTAGAAAAAGAAGTAAAATTAGGGGAAAAAAATCAAATACAGTAATGGTCCGTAATCCAAAACTACAGTGCTTAAGTTTCTTTGCGTGCCGTACTTAAACAAGGATTAACATAAAAAACAATCATCAGATAAATCATAAATGGTGTATGTAGAAGTATAAAACATAAGGAAAAAATCATCATAGATGGATACTCTCGAACTTGTCTGACAGCATCAGGATTCTTATAACGGCTGAAGCGCTTCACATATTGAAGTGACTTCTCAAAAACCCTAGAAGAAGAAAGATAACCACAATTTAACACACTTTATGATATCATAATCATATATTCTTGGTTCAAATGTGACATTCTTTCCAAAACAAGATAAACTGAACTTTGGTAGAAGACCTAGATTTTGAAAGACATGAAACAAGACACCATATTTCCTCATACACCCAAAACAAACGAGACAAGTCATCATTTATCTCTAAAAAGAACAGAAGAAACAAGATAATTTTCTTTTTGAACCAATAAATATGCACTCCTTTCGAGTAATATTCTGTCTGATCTTCTCAAACCAAACAAGAACAACAAAATTCCTCTTCCTTCCATTTTATCCCCTATTTCATTCATAATTTATTCAATTTCTCCCCTTTTAAGATAAAATGCATCATAAATCCTGGAATAATAATCTAGAAAGCCAGATATGGAAACATTAATAATCCCTCATGGCACAGTGCTTTTTTCTTTTTCAATTTAGTATCAAACTGAGAAACATAATATGCTTTTGTGCTGTGAAACTGCATTTTCATTTTGTGCTGGAAAAAAATTTAACTTATTCTTCACCAAACAAGCTTTCAAAATCAAGAAAATGATCAAAAGAAACTATTCATGCATGAAGAATATGCCAAGGTATGCCTAAGTGCTTCTTATGGGACAAACTCATCTCAATTTCAATCCTAAGCATTCCAGAACCAACAAAATTGAAATTCCTTCATCCAATACATACAAATAGTATAATTGAAGCATAGAGGGTGATCCAGATTTATCGCGAGTAAATGTAAACAGATGCCAACATCAATATCATAATACATCATCCTCTCATAGATTAAATTTGACATAAGGAAAGAAAAAAAGCACGAAAAGTTAGAAAATAAAAGAAAGAAGAAATTTGAAAGTGTGTCTTAATATACTCACTGAGATATTTGGTTCATCGGATCCTCAGACATCTGCTGAAGCTGCTCATACTTGTGTTCAAGAATTAGAGCAACTTCACAGTTCATCAGACACTTAGCCTTCAAAAACTCTGAACAAATAATTACATGAAAATTTCAGGTTATGTCCACAGATAAGCGTAGTAAGCATAAGAGCAAGAAAGAGATATGACAATCAGAAAAAAACTTTACTTTCAGAGATCTCATGAGATTACATAATTTCACTTATAAATTTGTCATAGTTTGGTACTCCATCTTTATGCTTAAAAATATATTTGGAGAAAGTCTATTCTTATCGTGATTGTTGACGTCAAAAACAGAAAAACTGACCAGGCAAGACTTTCAAAACATTGTGTATATATAGTTTCAGAAAAACTGAGATTTCTTAGGAGAATATAAAATTCTAACGCATTTCTATACGATTGCCACTCCTCTGATGCAAGAGGCCTTATATTTGTGAACAACAAATGAAATGAAAATCAAGCATCATTCTTCTTCTTCAGCGAATAAGCATCACCTCTACGAAAGGAATGACCAGACAAGAACAACAACAAAATTAAATTTAACACGAAAAATGAAACCGAGCCTCCAGTATGACAAATTTACAGATACTTCACCTTATCGATTCTTTTACATGTTCCAATTTGCAAAAATTGAGCATCCTCGTACAATTTAGGGGTTAAACTAGAACATTGATAAGATCAAACAAAAAACTATCTCTAGCAGCAATTATATTCGACACAGTAAATTATGCGCTTACATTAAATAATACACAATTAAAAGAAATCATTGAAATCGTAAAATCAACTCGAATCATTTACCCAAAAAAAAAGGTGCTCGTGTGATTTGTCGTTTGATGAAAGCGTGGAGATAATAAAATTAGTGGAGAAAAATGAATACCATCAGGAATTTTGAGTTCGGCGGCGTTTTCTTCTTCTTCTCCAGACATTGTTGATAGTTAAAATCTAGCGTCGTGCAGCGTAGAATCCAAACTGGGGCGAAGCTATGAAATTTATATCATCAGTTGGGTCCTTGGGATTGTTTTATATTTTCGTTTTGACCCCTAAAGTTTTTCAATTCCTTGTTTTTGTTAGCTAATTTTGTCTACCGTCCCATTGGCCATCCTCTCAACTAAGAGCTTGTTTGGTGCAAATTTTTAGTCAATTAAAATCAATTTTTTTATCGTTATTTCATTATTTTAATCGTTATTTTTGAATTTTTCTCTCACATCTAAGACCCACTTTATCTCTAACGATCAAAAAATCAATTAACAAAATCCTTATCAAACAAGCACTAAACTTTAATATGTTTCTCAACTAAACTTTAATCCGTTGCTACAATTTCAAAGTGCCACAATTGGTACATTCAATTTCGTCGTTGTAACATTGAACTTGATAAAAATAATATGGAGGTGTTAAAAAATTGGCTCAAAGAGAAACTTAGCTTGTCTGGTCCATTTTTTTTTTCCTAATCAAAATCGATTTTCATTAACATTTATGAGAGCATTTTATAAATTTTTAGCAAGACAAATTATTACAAAAGAAAGATGATATCCTCGTTGGATTGAATCCATCAATGGTCACCCAACTTTAAATTTAGTATCAATCACCCAACTTTATACATAGTGTCACTATGACCACTCAATTTTATATAACGTTTTACCATGACTACCCAATTTCCTTTCATCATTTAAAAGGGATAAAATTGTAACTTTACATTATATAGGTAAAATAAATTTTAAAAAAAAATAGAAGTATTTTTTTAATTTTCAAAACATTTTTTAAATTAAGTTTTTATTTTATTTTATTTTTCTCACATTTTTTCCCACAAAAAAAAAAGGTTTTCATTTAATTTTAAAAAAACATTTTTATTTTATTTTATTTTTTGAAGCAACCTTTTTTAAAATATTTTTTTATGTTATTTTTGCCTTTTAAAAAATATATATATTTATATATTATGCAAAGTCACCGTACTATTCCTTTTAAAATTAGTGAAAATGGTAAAAAAAAAAAGTTAGGTAGCTATGGTGAAATGTTATATAAAATTTGATGACTATGATGAAATAAAATCAAATCCAATTGCCATGGTGACACTAATTATAAAGTTGAGTAGATATGATAAAACAAATTCAAATCGGATGATCGTGATGACACTAAGGGTCCGTTTGATTGTAAGAATGAAATTTAGGTAGAAAGAAAACGAATTTCAAGAAATTGAATGTTTCAAACTTGTTTTATTGGGAACTGTTAATTAAGCCCCCGTTTGAACCCCATTATTTGGAGATTATAATATTTTGAATAGTATTTTTTTGAAAAATGAGTGGTTGAAAAGAAAAGATTTTTTTTTATTTACGTGTAATATTATTTTATTGAAGGTCGTGTGATTAAAAAGTGTTTAAATTTTAGATCTTTTTGTGTCCGTTTAGCTTTATGTTTAATAAAAATTGTCAATTAAATATATATATATATATATATTTTTTTTTTTTTTACAATTGTGGATAAAATTTGTTTTCATTGCCAAAAAAAAAATGTGGAAAACTTATTTTCTCACCCAAACCCAAGAAATTGGAATTCTTTCAAAACCAAGAAAAATGCCTTCACGTGAGGGAGAAGTGGAAAAATAATTCCATAGAAAATTTTGGGAATCAAACAACACAAATTGGGTGAAAATACCATGAAAAATAGCTCTATCAATCAGGCCTTAAGTATAAAGTTTGATAACCATTAATGTATTTAACCCCATTCCATTACATCCATGCTTTTGCACTTTAACCCCGTGCCATTACATCCATGCTTTTGATTTTAACAACGACGATTTTTTCCATGTTAGAATTTTCATTTTTATGCTTAATTTCACCTCTTTGAGTTGGTCACAAGGCAACAACCTTTGACGCCCCCCCACCATTGTGACTTCCTCCTTTGACAAGTAGATGATAGAAGCGCAACGACCTACCCAGACAAAATAATGCCGGAAAGTAACTTATTGAGGGGTATATTTGGTACTTTCGAGAAAAGTAAAGATGGCCATGCCAGCTAGTGCAAATGCAGCTTCTTNGAAAGTAACTTATTGAGGGGTATATTTGGTACTTTCGAGAAAAGTAAAGATGGCCATGCCAGCTAGTGCAAATGCAGCTTCTTTTTTTTGTCACCATTTTTAATTTAAAATTTTCAATTTACACACAGAGTGGGAACACAAAGAACATTCTCAAAACTCGAAATAAATTTTCGGAATTAATCGTCAATTATCCAACATATAAACAAACATGAAGTTGAAATCATAGACTACTTTACAAATACTTTCAGTTCAAAGGTATAAATCAAGAGCAAGGTTCGTTTATTGGAGATCTCAGACAATCTGAGTGCACTCTTACATGTCGGTTTAGGATTACCATACGCCGGACGAGAGATGAAGCATCATTACAGCAGCAGTGAAAATATATGAATAAAGGAGTTCACCTGATGACAAAGAAACCATAGAAAACAATTAGACAATCCCCGATAGTAGGAAAGCGTGTATAAAGGAATGAATGGTCTTGTCATGAAAATATCCTATCGTAAAAGTGATTTACGAAATCCAGTCACCATTTAACTGTTTGATGGGAAGCTAATCACTAGATCAAGGGTTTTTTTGGCATAGGTTTTGAAAAACAAAAAGCTACTTTTAAAATTGTTTGAATAACTTTCTGGAAGTGCGATGTCTGCTTAGAAGAGCTTTTAGACAAAGCTGGCCCAAGTTGACTCTCATAAGATCCTATACTGGAAGCAGAATCTACTATACCAAACAGGCTTTAATAAATCGCTTAAGCAGTCATGTTCGAGAACCTCAGTTCAGCAGCAAGGATAATCTTGTGCATCAACAAATTCCTTGATTAGAATGCAATATTAAGCGGAAAGTTCAAAGTTAAAGAAAAATATAGATTACGATATCAAAATACCTCAAAGTTGAAGCAAAACATAGATTACAATATTATAGCAAGTGTACAAGCACATCCAATATTCGCCATTTGGGTGGGATATGAAGAGCACTATATAAATTTCAATCTAAAGAACCTATAAACAATCTTGCGATTGATTCTCACCTTACAAATGCCAAGACTAAATCAATCTTGCAAATGACAAGAACAACAAGAGGACCATTTCCGGGTATGTAGAACCATTTACGATCTTATTATTCAATATCTAGATGCAAAAGCCGATAGCTAAATAGAACAAGGCTTACCATGAAAAGGAAATCCATGAGTTGATGCAACTATTGAATCAAAACTTAGGTTGCCGCAGTACTAGAAGTACATGGTGCTTGTGCATTGTCCTCGGTCAAAGAAGGGTTGCCACCCATCTCTAAGGTGTGCTGTTCAGCTGGAACTGGAGTTGAGCTATCCTCCATATCATTTGATACAGAGGCAATGTTGGTTCCACTATCTTCTGCTATTTCAAGATGATCCATCATGCGGGATACAGGTGCAATATCTGGATCCACATCTCTACGAACCTCAGTGGAAGGGTCTGGCGTTGAACTACGAACCTCAGTGGAAGGGTCTGGCGTTGAACTATTGCGAGCAAACAGTCTCTCCTTCCAGCCTCTTGTGCTCTTGGTTATCGACTCTTTGTATCTGGGGGAAAAACAAATTGTTCATTCCAAAGACTCGCCAAAAGAAGAACTTGCCTCCTCTATCCTAGAGTAGGAGTCTCTTCATGAAATCTAAATTTTAAGTTGCTTGGTTGCGACTTTTAAGATCTACACCATAGAATTATTTTTTCTTCTGCTCTTATTTTTTTTTGCGCTTCCAGTTAAGTTGAAGGTCGATAATTGAAAAGACATAACCTGACCATTCTGAATAAAGATCAAAGCTCTCTAGAGCCATTCAAAAAGATCCAGATATAGATCATTCATTGGAAAAAGTAAAAGGGGGTTGCATCTACCATAAAAAATGGTTTTTAGAAATCTATAACCATCTCACTAGAGAAGGTACACAACTTGATATTGAAACATGACCGGAATCTTTAAATTTGAAATCAATTACGAGATAACCTGAAAAGAAAAGTACAACATTAAAATAGGACCTGAAGAGCAAATGATATACTCCGTTTCCTTATAGCCAGTGTTCTAAAAAGTATGTGTCTAGGCTCGAAGCGAACGCTTCGCTTCGTGTCTAGACGCTTTTTTTTCCAATTCCTAGATGGCTGAATTTTCTCCTTCCTTTCTTCTGTCTTCCGTAGACACGCTTTATTAGATTTTTTTAATTTTTTTTTAAGAAGTCTTTTATTTTACTTTAACTCATTATTATTTAAAAAAAATAAATTCATTTGACTTTAATTTCAAGTTTTAAAATGATTTTATCCGTACAAACATTAAAATTGACTCTATCTAAATAGTTAAATAAGATTTAAGTTTTAGTGTAATCTGCATTATGTAATTATGACCTTGAGATTCATTTTATTACAAACTTCAAAAGCACGTATGAAGTTCCTATAAATCTATTAAGTAGGACTTGTCTAACTGAAAATTAAAACTATGAAAAGTATTCTTATTTTTACATTTCAAAAACTTGAAAATTGTATAATTGACTAATGGTAGGAGTTATTGAGTAAATATTGTATTTTAAAATTTTAGATGTTTAATATATATTATTTTAATTATTGAATAATTTTTAAAATGATTAAAAAATTAAAATAATATTATAAATAAGAAAATGTATTTTTACGCCTAAGCGTCGCTTAGGCTCGTAAAGCTTGAAGTTCCGGCTCCACGCCTACATACGTTTTACGCTTTTTAGAACAATGCTTATACCTTGTTGACAATGCACCTAGTCGAGATTTGAGAGAATCTGAGAATGACTGCAAATCTGATGGTCCAGCTCTATCTTGACTGTTTGGGGAAGTCTGAGCAGGAGACCTCCTGCAAGGCGACTTAAAGACTAAGCTGTACTGAACAACATACAATACACACGACTGATTCTTTACGAGGGTAGAAAAAACTAAAACAAAGATCAAGAAACACAAGTACCGATTGCTAGAGGAAGTTCCAGGTTGATTTGCAACAGCAATTGATCCTGATGTTGGGGCTGTAACCTGATCAACTTGAGCAGGAGATGGTTGTGTAGTAAGTTGTGCAGAATCATCTTCTACAGTAATAAATGGAGAATTTGGGCCAGCTATCATGACAGCAGGAGGTGTTCCAACTCCACCCCTGTGAGCAGGGGAAGAAGCAGAAGAGGAGGAAGAATTTGGATTAGTTGAAAACACCAGAAAATGGGGACGGCCTTGAGTAGATGACCTACTCCTATGACCTTCCCTCCTACCAAGCTGACGAGTCCTTCCCATTGCAGCAGCAGCAGCTAAGTGTTGAATAATGCGTTCTTCAAGTTCAGAATCACTTGCACTAACTGGTAACTGAACCAGAAGTTACAGAAAATATTATTTGAACTCACATTATGAAGTCACAACATAAGTGAGTAGGGGGAAAATGTTTATAAGCGTAGGAATGAACCACGAACATGCTGCAATTCAAAGTCTCCCAAGGTTGGATGATGAAAAATAGTGGTGTTTCTAGGTGGATTCATTCTCAGATTCCTCTCATGTTCCACAGCATCGAGCAATTCTTGGCTGTCAAATAATGCATAACATGGGCCCTCAACAAGTAAGATCACTAAAAACTTGAAAAGGAGAAAGGCCAAGTTGGTATACCAGTTGGGATCCTTCAGGCTGATGGTTTGCCAACACATTGGGCACTGTGAGCTTCTCTGGCACCTATTTTTATTGCAAAATAATGAAAGACTTTATCAAAACATTATACTGATACACAACAATAGACAGAAATAACCTAGTTCCCTCAAAAAATTAATAATCATAATAATAAATAAATAAATAAATAATAATAATAAAATGAGGTTTCTTATCTAAAATGCCATAGGTAGATTCGAAGAAAAATAAAGATAAATCATTATGTAGAGTAGCTATCTTTTCAGTCATGTGAAGATGTTACATTAACTGATTAACTGAGGTAGGTGCCATTAAGCAAGTGGTGACGAAAATTCAAGTCAGAGTGATACTAGATTTACCAAAGAGCAGAACAAGAAGAAACTTAAGCAAAATTGACATATCCAGCATTTCCTAGAACCAAGGACGACATGACAGGTATGTGCCTTCTATGCATGATATGGGGATATAAAAGTAAATTTCTTATGCAAATTGCAGCATATTAACATTAACCTAGACTTCTAAATCTAAAAATTCAAAATAAAATAATTCCATAGATTCACAATAAAACCGAAATCCTGATCTTGATTTAAAAAAAAAAATAATAATAAATAAATAAAAAGACCACCTCATAACCCTGTTTTACTTAAAATAGTTTTACCCTTTCTTATAACAATTTGCATAATATTAATCCTCCTATGTAGCAAAAAAATAACTATACATATATAACAAATTCATCAAAATCAATACTTGAATTTACAAAAGCTGAAGTTAAGAACAAGAATAATGCCAGATCAATTTGAAAATTTTGACCAAGAGGATCTATCATCTATGTTAACATAACCATTCATTCTATGTTATAAGTTTGTCACTGGATCGCCTATTTCATCCACCCCCTATATTGTCGAGAAAGGACAACTAAAAAATCTATGTACTCGATCAAACAACTTTTACTAAATCATGTAATTTCCTAATTATGCTATTGAACTTATGCTACTGAACCTATATCAAAGTTACATCAGTTCAGCACAAAATGGAACTAAGTTTCTTGCCTAGAGGGATGCAAAGAAATCATCATGCATCACAAATCCACGGAATAAATAATTTGATGCGAGAAAATTTTCATTGAAAGCCAATCCTTATACCATTCAAGAATGCACTGAAGATGAAACTCGTGCTTGCAATTAGTCACCTGCAAATGGAAAAGTGCAATTAATTTGGCAATAAGTAAATTAAATCCATTACGGTTCAACATGTTATCCTAATACATACTGTTGAAGGATCACTATCAGAAAAGTCTTCAAGGCATATGCTGCAAGCATCGTCACATGCCTCCTGAATTCCCCCTTCGACAAAAGCTGCGGCCGACGACAAATGGTTCTCAGGTACCTTTTCATCTTCCATCTGTTAAAAAAAAAGTGAATACCTTTATCTCAAAACATAGAGACACATAAACAAAATTGAACAAAAATCATAGCATTTCACATTTACACAAAGGCGAATAAGTAAAAATATTATTCACAGAACTCAGTGACCTAACGATGTACAAATATGAAAGTAAAACGTGATAAAAAGCATACAAAAACAAGATTAGTAAATAAAAATTATGCATACGAAAGCAACCAAATTATGTATTTCAAAAAGGGAATTTGATTGGAAAGCATGGATATTTCAAAACCACATAAAAATCCATTGGGTCGGGTTGAACCAATCAAGTTAATTTCAGTTTTTTATATAAATATATATCTTTCCTAAAATGTCCAATTGAAGTTGAGGACTAGTCTTGCAGATAACACATCCAGCTTCCAAAATAACATAGACTCCAAGAGGATCGATTCTTAATTGAGTTGCCAAAACAGAAAACCAGTTCAATAGCAAAATCTCACAGCTCAGCCCAAACCCTAAACAAAAAGTTAACCCAAATAAAATGATATTCAACTAAAAACTATCGCTTTTTTCACTAATTATACCAGAGAACCATCCAAAACAAAATCCATACATTTATTCATATCAAAAGTTGACCATTTCCAACATCCACCAATCGGAAACATGTGGTAACAGACACCATTATAAAACAAATAAAATTAAACACAACCCACAAGTAAATTCGTAAAAATTACAAACTTCAAAGAAAATAAAAAAATTCAGCAACAGAAATCCATCAAATTTCACATAAATGCAAATTACCCCAAATAAGACTGTTCTTTTTGGCGGGACACTAGGAGAAGTGATCCAATCTAACACCAGATCAAAGTAAGGATGAAGAAATTATTGATACATACAAATAGAAGAAGTGATTTGGATGGGTTTTTGATGTCAGAATTTGAGGGAAGAAAAGTAAGAACAAGTAGCAGCATAAAGAGAAGACTCGTGGACTTTTCTTGTTGGTGTCTGGATAATTATTTTTTGGGAAAATTGAAGCAACGGTTCTTAACCTTTTCATTTTTACAGATTTTACCCTAACTTTTATTTTGTGATAATGGAGATTTCTAACCTTTCATAAATATGCAACTGAGGTCCATTTGAACGGAAACCATCCAAAACACTGTCTTCTGACCAGAAAAAGTAAGAAATCAATATGCAATAATACTATCCAAAAAGGTATCAACGTCCAATAAAATCATTGAGGTAACAGATAGTTCAATAAATTTTTTTATCAATTGATGGTGTTTTGGACGATTTCCATTCAGATAGGCATCAAATGCATATTTATGAAAGGTTAACGATCTTCGTTGGCACAAAATAAAAGTTAGGGTAAAATTGGTAAAAAATAAAAGGTTAGGGACCGCTACAGAAATTTTCCGTTATTTTTTCCTTTTCATTTAGAATAATTACATACGGGGTCTCCAATCTATTAACACTGCACCAAATAGATCCCTAACCTAATATTTTGACTACCTCACTCCCAGCCTTATATTTGTAACATTTGGATCCAAATGACTACTGTATTAAAAAGGCAATGTCATCCTTACATGCAATTAAACAGAATAAGCCCCTATTTGGTCAAGATTTTTAGCAAAAAATTTAATTGTTGTCGGTGATTTGTGAGTCTATATTCAATTAACCTACGAAGGGACGAGTGGGCGTCGTCGTCCCTACTGAAATCTCAAATGTGACTGTTTTAAATTCAAATTTTTGGATTTTTGTTTAGTTTCTTTCCCAATTTATTTGAAATAATTTATTTTTACGTAATTGTGTCTTGTTCTCACTAAACGATAATCTTGAATCTGCTCCTACGTAGGAGTCATCCTGTCAACTCATTTTTGTCTTTTCTCTTATTACCATTTCAATCTTTGTTAAATTATATAGATAAAGAAAGTTTTCCAATCAGTGACAAAGGTTGTTCAACGTATAATGGACAATCTGATAGTGCATTTTGAAGATTCAATATTATTCATAATAATTTCGACTTGTATCATGCAACATGCATATTATGTTAGATGAAATATTTTATTCCATGTTTCTGTTGCAAAATATCAAATCTTGATAAGTAGATGATTTTAATCGATATCAAATAGAGCCTAAATAAAAAATTAAAAAACAACAAAAATGAAACCAAAATAAATAAGTAAATAAATAATCCAACCTCCGCAGTTGTCCCCAAGCTCCCACTAGATTTTATTTTTAAATAACAAAAGAATGGTCTTTTACTATAAAATTGAGTGTAAATATAAGAGTAAGCCTCCGTTTCGCTCGCATTTTTTCAAATTAAAATGGGTGGAATAGTATTTTTTTGGTGAAATAAGTGGTTGAAAAAGAAAAAAAAATTCGATTTATGTGTAATATTATTTTATGGAAGATTGTATGATTGAAAATAGGAGAGAGAAAAATAAAATTTAATTTAATGAGGGCCAAAACAGGGGCTAAAATTGTCTATTTGGGACCCAAAAGTTATAAAAAGAAAAGGATAATTAGCAAAAAAATCCCTACCTTTCGATGTTTTCGTGGAAAACATCCATACCTTTCATTTTTTGGCAGATTACACCTTTACCTTTACCTTTTTTTTGTGTAAAACGTCCTTCTGTCAACTGTCTGTTAAAATGCTCCGTTAAATAAAAAAGGTAATTAGCACAAAAGATCCCTACCTTTCAAAGTTATTGTACAAAACGTCACGACCTTTTATTTTTTAGCATAATTAGCAGAAAATGTCCCTACCTTTCAATATTATTGTGCAAAACGTCCCTACCTTTCATTTTT
>NW_019244422.1:2909-5906 GCF_002742605.1 Olea europaea var. sylvestris | reverse complement strand
TTGGGGTTAAGCCATAAGCTCAATCAAAAGTACAATATCGAGTAAAAGGAAATCAGAAACACACACGAGCAAACACACAAATTTACAGTAGAGCTACATTCACCTGCAATGCAGATTTTCATTATGGAGAAAAAAGCGATTTAAAATAGCGATCACATGCTTCTCAGTAACTCTTAAAACACCCCCTAAAAATTCTTTATGTATATGTAAGAATAATAGGACGTCCTAATGCATGTAAGAATGACTAATACATGTAAAGGTCAAACAGTAGTCAAGGGAAAAAGCCTACAGTATTATCAGGCTTCTCACAGTTTAACACGTCTGATATGCATATTTGCGTTATTCTTAGTTTGAACATTATGTACCTGCAGCTAAAATTTAATTTCAGAACATACCAATTGTAATGTTACCGGGAAGACCGTGCCATTCTATAGTCCATCCTCCACATTGATTACCAATATTGTGAGCATGGCTCCCGGCCACAAGTATCTTCGGTGCTTTCTTTGGAAGGGGAAGCATCGGCCCATCATGATTTTTCCCGTTTTTCAGAAGGACAAGTGATCTCCTCACAGATTCTCGGGCCAACTCTCTATGTTCCTGTTCAGAATATAATTGATAAAAAAAACTATTTATGTTTATTAAATAAATATAACAGAAAAAATAACTTCAAAGAAATGCTACAATGTACCTGACTTCCGATTTGATCTACTAAGGTGAGATCAGCTATTGGGTTCTCAAATAGACCCAAAATAAATTTAATCCTTAGTATCCTCTCAACAGCATCATCAATTCTGCTCATAGGGATGACATTTTTCTTCACCAGTAAAGTCAGGTCATCAATGAACTCTATGTATTTCTCAGGAAGTAGAACCTACAATAAAACCAACTCAGTAACAATTTCCCAAAGTCAGAGATTGTACGTGTTTGTTTATCCCTGGTGGACAGGACTGAAATGTATTATCAATAAGATTGCCTTATTTTTCATCTTTAGTACAGTTCAGTAGTATTCAATCCTCCCTACCAAAGAAGTCGTTAATGTGTAGTCCTCTACTTATCAGTGTTTTACAAGTTGAGGAGAAACATAATTGATTGATATGAATTCCGATCTGTCTTACTATTTGAGCCATAACTAAATGATCAATTTACATTCCGATATAGCTGATAACTACATTTATGTTTTGTATAACTACATTTATGTTTTGTTGATCCAAGTAGACAAAAAAAATATAATATATATTACACTGACCATGTCAATTCCAGCAAGAATACTAGCTTGAACTGAATAAGTATAGTTAGCATGCGGTGGGGAGGTAATCTTATCAAGGCCCTCAGAATCTGATATGACAAAACCCTAGACACAACCACAAAATAGCATTTATTAGGACAACAGTAGAAAGTTTCATTAAGAAATAGGAATATTTTAATGAAGTTTTCAACGTGACTTCTCACTTTGAATTTGAGCTTTTTCTTGAGGTATCCAGTGATAAGATCATAGTTAACATGCATCTTCATCCCGTTCAAACTTGATAAAGATATCATCACTGTTGCCACACCCTTTCTAATGGAATCGAGATATGCAGGCATATGGATGCGAAGCAAGTCGTTCCAGTCTATGACAGTGTTATTCTCATTGATACCATTGATCGTGCCACCATCTGCTACAAAGTGCTTCGCACATGCTGCAACTTTCGTCCTTGATTAATGGTAAAAATGAATGAGGAAACTTCTAATGATTATTCCAAATTGAATGAAATAAGCATATACTTTTCTTTTTTTTTCCAATTAGACATGTGACTATATTCATATTAGTCATTTTATTAATTCGTAAAAAAAGACAATTATATCCATATTTGAGGGGAGGGAGAGAGAGAGAGAGAAACAGATAAGGAATCCCCCCACATGACCCCCCCAACCCCTCCTTTTCGGCTTTCACACCTCCACGACAATTACAACCCCCATTTTGTAAATTTGGAATATAAACAAGGCAGATTATGTTTATTAAAACATTTGGGTAAAAACAAAAGTCAAAATAATTTAAGGAAAATTATAAGAAGTTCACGTCAAATTTGTTATGCATCTACCACATGCACAAACTTATGGTCCCCATGCATTAGAATAACACATTGTGGTCCTAGATCAACTGTTGTTACAGATTGTCAATCATTGCGCCTCAATAAAATTAGCCCATGTTTGGTAGAGATTTTTTTAGAATAGATTTTCAAAAAAGTAATTTTTTTGGAGAACTATTGTGAAAAAGGAGGAAAAAGTTATGGATTCATGTGCAAAATTATTTTACTAGAGAATATATGGTAGAAGATGAGGACCAAACTGGGGCTTAATATTTGTCTGTTGTAAGCTCGTGAATGTTTACTTGTATAGTGAAGGAATAGGACAAGAAGGGAGACAAGGCATAGAGATTGTACCTCCCATTTATAAATGGAAAATTGTTTGGATAGTTGGTTGGTAAATCTCCTTGTAATCCAGGAATTATCTCGGTCATTGCCTGAACTATTTTATGATCTTCACTGTAGCTTTCAAAACAGCGACCCCATCTTGGGTCCCTGCAAACCTGTAAAAACCGATAAATAGACTACTTCGATAAAAACCTGATAGAATGCAAAGGAGTAGCAGTTTTGTTAATTTAATTTACCGCAATACAGGGAGCAAAAGTGTATGGGATGCCCGTGGCCCTAACTTCAAGAGCAGTCGCCGCCCCTATTTTCTTAACAAGTTCGGGATCCCTAATCAAAGTTCATATGATTTCAATCATTTATAAACAACAGGAGAAGGGATTTGACTCAGTAAGATAAAAGCACGAATTTCCAGTATTTCAGCAGAGAAAATCACAGGATTTTCTTGAAGACAAACCTATTGATAACAGTTGAAAGAAAGTCTCGATAAGTTGGAAGGCAATGAGAAATCAGAACTGGCTTCCTTAACAAATCATATTGAGCATATCAAACTTTCACTCAACTTTTTACAATTCGAGAAACTACT
>NW_019244422.1:0-2614 GCF_002742605.1 Olea europaea var. sylvestris | reverse complement strand
CGAGGTGCTCCCAAAGTCCCGAGTAAGAAGAGGAGTAGTAACAACCATTTTTGGGTAGAATTCATCCTTAAAATTGGCTGGTAAGGGAAGGATTGCCCAAAGTGATTATAAATTCACAAGAAGGAACTTTCATCTAGGATACAATTAGATCATTACGGAAGGGTATGGTAAAAGCCTTTTTTGCGCTGTTAAGATTGACATGGAAGTAGGAAGTCTTTTAAACTAAAAAATAGAAGTCTTTTTAAACTAAAATTTATACTTGCAGTCTCTTTCTGACAAAAAAAAGGGGTTCTTTAAAATTACTTTTACTGCTCAATTTCTATATGATGTTAAAGATGCATACCAATGAAGTATTTGTTGACGATTTCTGGGGATGCATACTTTCGATCAATCTGGGTCATCTGCCCAATTTTCTCTTCAAGTGTCATTCTTCTCATCAAGTCCTTGATTCTGTCACTCAATGGCTGCTTTGGGTCTTTGTATTTCAAGTACTCTGCTTCCGCCCAGAAACAAAATAGCGCCAAAATCATCATCCGTAATGCCAAACTCGCCATGCCCATCACCCAATGATATCGAAAATTCAGTATCAAAATCACAATTTACTGGGGTTTAGCAAGAAACTTCTGATATCATGAAATCTCAAAATGGATTTTGCCCCAGCCCCTAGATTTCATATAAAATTGGAATGCGGGTGGGGTCAGGGCGTGTTTTTTTCTGTAAGAGTTTTTTATGTTGGTTTTCTCTATGTTTTTCCCAGATTCATCATCTCTGAAGTGGATTTGTGTTTTCATAATATTTTCTGTTACAATCAATCAACTGTTAAAATAATGCATTATTATAATAATTTCTGTTTATCTTAGTCAGGTTTGAATTTAGTATCCATTATTCATCTGACGAGGCTGCCTTATCCATTGCAATCTTTAAAGATTGATTTTTGGATATAATTCTTATATCAAGATTGACTCGTGATATTGATGAATATTCAAGGAGGCAGTATTGATTTGATTCTATCTTCAATTTCTTAAAAAAGAATGATTTTTTTTAATTGTTGAATCTCTCTCGATCGTCCAAAAAAACATACAACGCAGCGCAAATTCTTTCCATTGTAGCACATTTAGCCTCACTTCTTTTAAATGAAAATTAATAGATTTCAAGAAGATTAAGTTGAGCCGCTTCGTTCACTAAGCTCGGGCCCACAAGCGAAATCACTTATTATGTCTTATATCAAATGAGTAATGCTATTATCACTCATCTACGTGACAATGAACCTTTAATTCATTATTCAGTGCCCGTTTTGTTTTGATTAAAATTCGATTTTAATTTAAGTCAAAATTAAACAATCAATATTAATCAAATCTTTCATAGAAATCTCAATTTTTCAACCATACATCAAAAACTTTTATCAAAATTTACTAAAAAAAAATTTAATTTTAATCCCCACTAAACACATTTTCAATAAATTTGATATGCATTTTGATTTATTGAATAATGAAAGATGGCTCATTAACTGATTTTAATCGCTCATGGTGATATTTAGCATCATCAAGAAGTTATGAATGTGTCCATTGGTTAAACCTGTGAAATTGCTAAATAGTACATGACAGCTATATGTGCCATTGAGGACAACATACACCACGTATAAAACGAGGAGTGCACAAGAAATTAATTCTTGGAAAAATAAAAATGAAAATATTATGTCAAAAAAAAAAAATTACACCAAGCCTCTTTTCTCAATGTCACTTGAACCGTTTTCATTTTATAAATAAATAAATTATCAAGAAAAAAAATCATGGACCTTGTAATGTCTAAAAATATGAAGTGTTTGGTAGGGATTAAAATTAGATTTTTTAGTAGATTCAAATAAAAGTTTTCGAAATGCGATTGGAAGTTGTAGGATCTATGTAATTAATATTGATTGTTTGATTTTGACTTAAATTAAAATAAAATTTTAATCCGACCCAAAGAGGCTCTATATATAACCATCTACAGATGAGGGGATATCAAATCATTGGGCTGCTAATGGCTCTTCAGAAGTTGAACGACTCTCATGAATCAAGAAGTCAATCTGTCAAGAGTATTCAGGCGACCTCTAGCAAGCAACCATAGATTCATGGCATGACGGGGAAGTATAGCAGAAAAGTACTCTAGCTTGCTTGTAAAACCATGGTCAGCGAACAAAACATCAGCAATGCCCCCGGCAGCCAAGCAGCTGATGACTAGTCCAATTTCGCAAGGTACGGTTCCATAACAATTGGACTGCTTGAAATGATAACGGCAACATATGTAACAACTTCACAAACATTCGCGTACTGCCAATAGTTTCTGAATAAGGTACTTTAACAACAACGACAGTGGCATAAGAGAATCGTTACGATTTCAAGAATTTTAAGTCGGGATTTTTCGTTGTAGATCACATCTGTAAGGGGATCGTCAAGGTACTTCTCAACAGTTAAATTTGTAGTACCTATCCAACAAAATGAAAAAGATGTAACATGTAAACTTTCTAGTAAGACTTAAATTCATTCCCTTTGATATAGTATCGAACCTCCTCGTCTAATAGAACGTTGTTATATATTTATAAGTTATAACATACCAACTCTGATATTGCCTGAAG
>NW_019244421.1:0-1549 GCF_002742605.1 Olea europaea var. sylvestris | reverse complement strand
TTCAACCTGACATAATTAATAAGGAAATTAATTATTCGGAGGCCCAAACGAAGGAATTTGGCTAAAATCCCGTGATACCGGGTTTGTGCCTCGAGTCCAATTTCGCGGGCCATTTTCAAACAACTTGTCGAATTTCGGTCAATTCCGACACCGTCGCGACAAATGAGAAAATTGCCCCTGGTGCGGTTTTTCTTTGTTAATTTTCTGTCCAGCACTTCTTCAACCTGACATAATTAATACGAAAATTAATTGTTCGGAGGCCCAAACGAAGGAATTTGGCTAAAATCCCGTGATCCCAGGCCTGTGCCCCAAGTCCAATTTCGCAGGCCGTTTCCAATGAACCTGCCAAATTATGGCCCATTCCGACACCGTCACGAGAAATGACAAAATTGCCCCTGATGCGATTTTTCGTTGTTAATTTTCTGTCCAGCACTTCTTCAACTTGACATAATTAATACAGAAATTAATTATTCAAAGGCCCAAAGGAAGAAATTTGGCTAAAATCCCGTGATCCAGGTTCTGTGCCCCGATTCCAATTTCGCCAGCTGTTTTAAATCAACCGGCCAAATTTCGACCCATTTCGACACCGTCGCGACAAATGACAAAATCGCCCCTGGAGCAGTTTTTCTTTGTTAATTTTCTGTCCAGCACTACTTCAACCTGACATAATTAATACGAAAATTAACTATTCGAAGTCCCAAACGAAGGAATTTGGCGAAAATGCTGTGATCCTGGGTCTGTGCAATGAGTACAATTTCGCGTGCCATTTCCAATCAACCTGCCAAATTTCGGCCCATTCCGATACGATCGCGACAAATGACAAAATTGCCCCTGGTGCGGTTTTTCTTTGTTAATTTTCTGTCCACCACTTCTTCAACCTGACACAATTAATACGGAAATTAATTATTCGGAGGCCCAAACGTAGGAATTTGTCTAAAATCCCGTGATCCCGGGTTTGGGCCCCGAGTCCAATTTCGCGGGCCGTTTCCAATCAACCTGCCAAATTTCAGCCCATTCCGACACTGTCGCGACAAATGACAAAATTGCCTCGGGTGCGGTTTTTCTTTGTTAATTTTCTGTCCAGCATTACTTTAACCTGACATAATTAAAACGAAAATTAATTATTCGGAGTCCCAAATGAAGGTATTTGGCTAAAAGCCCGTGATCTCGGGTCTGTGCCACGAGTACAATTTCACGTGCCGTTTCCAATCAACCTGCCAAATTTTGACCCATTCCGACACCGTCGCGACAAATGATAAAATTGGCCCTCGTGTGATTTTTCTTTGTTAATTTTCTGTCCAGCACTTCTTTAACTTGACATTATTAATAGGGAAATTAATTATTCGGAGACCCAAATGAAGGAATTTGGCTAAAATTCCGCGATCTCGGGTCTCTGCCCTAAGCCAAATTTCGCAGGCCGTTTCCAATCAACCTACCAAATTTCGATCGATTTTGACACCAACGCAACAAATGACAATATTGCCCCTGGTCCGATTTTTCTTTGTTAATTTTCTGTCCAGCACTTCTTCAACCTGACATAATTAATACG
>NW_019244420.1:1379-1549 GCF_002742605.1 Olea europaea var. sylvestris | reverse complement strand
GAATTGAGCGTAACTTTTGCACACGGTGTCCGTTTTGGTCCCATAAGAACTTTTTGGAAATGTAGCGACCGTTTTGGTTTGAATTCACCAGCTCGTCGTGACGTACGGGAGAGTTCAACCATTTTTCGAAAGAATGAGCACTTGCATATTTGGAACGCTTGGAGAGTCGA
>NW_019244420.1:0-1064 GCF_002742605.1 Olea europaea var. sylvestris | reverse complement strand
GTCGTGACGTACGAGGGATTTTGGCCATTTTTCGAAAGAATAAGCCCTTGCATATTTAGAACGCTTGGAGAGTCGGCGGACGAAGATCTTGATTGTAACTTTTGCACACAGTGTCCGTTTTGGGCGCATAAGAACTTTTTCGAAATGTAGCGACCGTTTTGGATTGAACTCACCACTTCATCGTGACGTATGGGGGAGTTAAGCCATTTTTCGAAGGAATGAGTGCTTGTATATTGAGACTTGGAGAGTCGGTGGACGAAGATTTGAGCGTAACTTTTGTACACGGTGTCCGTTTTGGGCCCATAAGAACTTTCTGGAAATGTAACGAACGTTTTAGATTGAACTCACCACTTCGTCGTGACGTACGAGGGATTTTGACCATTTTTTGAAAGAATGAGCACTTGCATATTTAGAATGGTTGGAGAGTCGCGGACGAAGAATTGAGCGTAACTTTTGCACACGGTGTCCGTTTTGGGCCCATAAGAACTTTCTGGAAATGTAACGAACGTTTTAGATTGAACTCACCACTTCGTCGTGACGTACGAGGGATTTTGACCATTTTTTGAAAGAATGAGCACTTGCATATTTAGAATGGTTGGAGAGTCGCGGACGAAGAATTGAGCGTAACTTTTGCACACGGTGTCCGTTTTGGGCCCATAAGAACTTTCTGGAAATGTAACGAACGTTTTAGATTGAACTCACCACTTCGTCGTGACGTACGAGGGATTTTGACCATTTTTTGAAAGAATGAGCACTTGCATATTTAGAATGGTTGGAGAGTCGCGGACGAAGAATTGAGCGTAACTTTTGCACACGGTGTCCGTTTTGGGCCCATAAGAACTTTTTGGAAATGTAGCGACCGTTTTGGATTGAACTCACCAGTTCGTCGTGACGTACGGGGGAGTTCAACTATTTTTCGAAAGAATGAGCACTTGCATATTTCAAACGCTTGGATTGTCCGCGTACGAAGAATTGAGCATTACTTTTGCACACGGCGTCCGTATTGGGCCCATAAGTACTTTTTGGAAATGCAGCGACCGTTTTGGATTGAACTCACTACTTCG
>NW_019244419.1:0-1549 GCF_002742605.1 Olea europaea var. sylvestris | reverse complement strand
ACACTAAATTGGAAGAAATTTAATAATGAACTGAACAACACTCAACTTCACACATTGCAAAAACAAATAAAGAAAAGAAAAACATACATTTCCAATGCAGTGCGATCCATATTGTATTTCACACATTTTCCAAAATTATACGCAATAAGTCTACAAGATAATGGGCATTATTGAGCTGACTAAACCGTAATAATTGCTTCAATAGAAGACCTTATTCGATTGCCTCGGATTAAGAGGAGCAAAAATTGCATTCTGGATGTCAAATCTCTGGTGGTAGGGGATGTAGTATGAGAAAAAAGGACGACGATAGATTTTTGAGCTTCGAAAATAGTTTTCGCTGGCAACCCCTCGTATATCAATTGACCGAGCTGCTTAGCCACAATAGGTGACATCGGGGTTGACACAACACACACACATGGGGGTCGAGATTATTTTATTCGGGTGGAACCCACCTCGACATGTGAGAATGCGGTCATCTATTATGTCAACCATGATGTTTATTTGACATTTTCCATATCAATTGTATAGTTAGAAATGGGGATTAATTTCGCCTGACACATTTTCTCGGGAAACATAGAGTTAGTCATGTCAAGGGGATTTTGGGCATATTTTCAAAACTTTCTGTATATTTTTCATTAAATTGTGAACAATAGACATTTTCCAATTTTATTTAGTCAAGAGAATTTTCGCCGCTTCCTCTTTTTGTGCATATTCTAACCTTAACGATGTTCTAATATTATCGTTGTGGCGTAGAGAAGTGTAAGAAATGAAAATTAACATGCAATCAACAAGTCGCTAATTCTTCATAATACCAATTTTAATCAAACAATTGAAGAATTTTTTTTTCCTTAATTTTCAATTCAAAAGGCAACCTAAGAAAATCGTCTCTAGAGGCTACCTTTAAACCTAATTATAAACATAATGAAAATTGCACTTTTAGTCCTTATTTTCAAACCAAATTTAACATAAAGTCCCAGTTAATAAAATATCGTAATTAAATAATTTAAAGATTACTAAGTTTCTTTAGGCAAAATTTTAGAGGTAGTATGCAAGTAAAAATGTTTTTACTATGTGGATCAAAGAAATAAAAACAATTATAGCTACAAAACTTTTCGAACTTTGTTCTAAAAGATTTGAATTGCTAGATACGACTGATCAAGAATGAGGGATGCATGATATATTTGCGTTTAATCTTTTCAAAATCAGTCTACTCATTATTCAAATAGTTTTTAAGAAGAAAATTCTATGGCGAATTCATAGTAATTGGTGGACCAAAGTATACAACAAAGTTTCTCATATTTTATTATATCATGGCCAAGCCTAGGCGTTCCAAAGTGTTGGTTGACTCAACAAAGACCATGTCGGTCAGGGGCGGACGCAGAGAAATTGAGTTAGAGGGGCACAATTAAACTTTGTACAAATCTAATACTTTATTCTTGATTTTTTAAATGATTCATATTTAACTTGAAGAAATGCAAATTTGCATTTAAAAAATATTTCTTCATTAATATTTTGTTCATCATTTTCATCTACTTGATTTTGAACCATT
>NW_019244418.1:0-1549 GCF_002742605.1 Olea europaea var. sylvestris | reverse complement strand
TTTTTTTTATTTTATTATTGTTATTTTTTTTTATGGATTAGGCCCTAATTACTAATTTGGATAGCGAATAATAGGAAATCCAATATATGTGTGCCAATATACCCTATATTATGTCGATCCACAATAGAGGGGATAAGCATGCATTATGATCAGATGCCACCTATTCCGACCGTTTTTTCTTTTCAACTGAGGACTTCTACCTTTTTGCCCTTTTTAACTGTGAGGACATCTATTTCGAAATTTGCTTCTCCAACTTTTGTTCTTCCGTTGCATATGTATTTTATAATTATAGGTAACAAGAGTAGCTATAACTGACTTGTAAATCATGTATTTTTTTTTTATTTTTTTTTTTCCCTTTTTTAATGAAGTTTTGGTCAGGTGAAGTATTTGTTAATTTTTAACTGGATAAAAATGCTAATGCATTGCAAGCTTTTTGCAGATGGATGCTCGTAGCCTTGCCATGGAAATGGCCTCTATTATTATGTGGCAGAAAGGACAGAAACCAGATCATTATAAACAGTTTTGGAATAATCCACCAAAGGCTGATTCTAATAGAAATGCTGATTCTGTCTTGAACTACACCGAAATGGACATGCTTAAAGGTGATTTGCAGTTTAAGCACTTTATTCCTGTATATGCTATGTACTGTTTTAGTAGCTTGTCTTTTGTGCGGTGTAGATGAGGAACTGCACAAAAGTTCAATTATGAACTCTTTATATTTCTTAAAAGGGTACATAAATAAATAAAGGATTGTGCTATTCTACCAGGTGAACCCCCACCTGCCACTCACATGCAAGTGGGTGTGGTATTATTTTGGCCATTTTTTAATTGGGTGGGATCCACCCCATTGTGAGTAATCTGTACAAAAACTGGTAGAATCAATCTGGTAGAATAGCTTTTAACCATATATAAAATGTGTTGACATCTTTCTTGAAGACTCCAATGTAGAAAACCTCACAACACACACTCATTACTAGGTTCATTAAAAGCCACAAAGTTGGAAAAATATAAGTGGAAAACTAATTACTTGAAAATTTTAGTGGAAAATAAAAGCCACAGAAGTTTTCTGAATGAAACAAAGCTTTTACCTGCTCCCCAGTTAAGTGATGATGGAATTTTCAAGCCGTATAAGTTGATGAAATCTCAATTTGCTCTGCTTGCCATAATTCTAGTTTGAGATAACATGAGTGGTTTATAAAAGCCTATCTGAGGAAGAAATACTAAGTAATTGCATATGAAGTTTGAAAACTAGAACCGAAACTGGAATGATGAAAGCCCAGTAAACTATTATATTGCAATATATAAAGAATCTAATATTAAATTTTTTTTTCCCCAATGCATGCAGAAGACGAGAAGAGCATAGATGCATCGTCCTCCATTCCCTTAGACGACGGGTTGCTAGTCGATTTTGGAGCTATTGAAGTTATTCAGTGCTTAATTGAACATCACAATGCGATTTTCACAGATGCACATGAAACTTTCTGGAGATAATAACATCCTATAAGCTATAATCAGAATTGTCCATAAAAATCCAGCAATTGGGAGTTTG
>NW_019244417.1:0-1550 GCF_002742605.1 Olea europaea var. sylvestris | reverse complement strand
GGTGACTACTTTGTGGTTGAAGTTTGAGCAGTTGTGTATAACTAAGAATATTACAAGTAAACTGGTTATCAAGCAGAAGCTGTATTCACATCGCATGATTGAAGAAGAGTCGTCGAAAGACCATGTTGCCGTGTTCAAGGAAATAGTTGCAGATCTGGAGACGTTGGAGGTTAAGTACGATGAAGAGGATCTTGCCTTGATCCTGTTGTGTTCGCTGCCTGGATCTCATGTGTCATTTCGAAATACTATCTTGTATAGTCGAGATACTTTGACTATAGAAGATGTCTATGATACTTTGCACTCAAAGGAGAAAATGAAACATTTGGTTGGAGCTACATCAAGGATGGGGAAGCTCTTGTATCTTAAGGTAGTCGACGAAGAGACAGATCAAGAGTTAGATTTAGCAATGTGACCTGTTACTACAGCAAAAGGAAGGGACATATTCGGAAAGATTGCGATATGTTGCAGGCTTAAGGTGATTTAGCTGTAAATCATAGGGTGCAACTTTTGAATTTAGACGAAACCAATGTAGTTGAGAATTGTTCAGTTAGCGAAGAGGTGATGTTGATTGTGGTATTTGATATGAAGTCTAGGCCTGACGAGAAGTGGATTCTTGATTCAACATGTTCGCACCATATGTGTTCCGATAGGAATTTCTTTTAGACATATGAGGTTGTTCACCAAGGTGAAGCTGTAATGTGAAACAACCAATCTTGCCATATTACGATCGGTCGAGTCAGATTGAGACTGTGGGATGGAATATTTAGAACAATTAATTAACCTGAAAAGGAATCTCATTTCACTAAGTACCCTGGATGCAAAAGGGTATAAATCCTCTAGAGGAAGTGGAGTCTTGAAGGATCGAAAAGGATTCCGAGTTGTATTGGAGGGACGAAAAAGATCCCAGTTTTACATTTTACAGGGGAGTGCAGAACCAGTTAGGAGACATTTGGACAAGTTTAGTACCGTGGTGGAAGTTCAGTTTGGTACAGTACCTCTTGTGTTGGGCTCTGAATCGATTCAGAACACTGCTAGGGAGAGCGTTGGTGATTCTGCTTTGCCACCAATTTCAACAAGTACACTGTGTTCAGTTGCTGGGTTAGGACTCATCGAGCGTAGGTATCGTGGTGTTAGCAATGTCTGGGATGCTTCTAGGGACGTTGAAGGCGACAGTTTCAGCAAGGGGCCTTCTGATCAAGTATCTGGTTTGATTCTTGCTATAGGGTATGCTTCAGTCCTGTGTGATCAACATTAATTCTTTGGTGAAATTGGGATCCCTGGGTTTGGGTTCAAGTGTTGGTTGTGGACGCCGAGCAGAGAACGAGTATTTGGTTTATATGGAGTGGTTACTGTGTTGAGGATATTCAGCTAGTTAATTTCGATGCAAATGAATTTGAAATCTAGGAGTTTCGTTCGTAGCATCGGAATTTGAGTCAAGATGGAGATTGTAAGGAGTGTGATTCAAATAAAAGTCTTTTGAAGAGGCGTATTCGACTTAGACTAGGAGAATATTAACCTAGGGTTTAAGAAAACTAAGTTGAATAAGAAAA
>NW_019244416.1:0-1550 GCF_002742605.1 Olea europaea var. sylvestris | reverse complement strand
CGTTCGAAGAATTGAGCGTAACTTTTGCACACAGTGTCCGTTTTGGGCCCATAAGTACTTTTCAGAAATGTAGCGACCATTTTGGTTTAAACTCACAGCTTTTCCGTGATGTATGAAGGATTTCGGGCATTTTTTTCAAAGAACGAGCACTTTCATATTTGGATTGTCGGCGTTTGACGAATTGAGCGTAACTTTTGCACACGGTGTCCTTTTTGGGCCCGTAAGTACTTTTCGAAAACGTAGCGACCGTTTTGGATTGAACTCATGGCATCATCGGGATGTAAGAGGGATTTCAACTGTTCGTTTTTCAAAGAATGAGCACTTGCATATTTGGATTGTCGGCATTCGAAGAATTGAGTGCAACTTTTGCACATGGTGTCCATTTTGGGCCCATAAGTACTTTTCGAAAATATAGTGACCGTTTTAGATTGAACTCACCGCATTTCCATGATGTATGAGGGATTTCGAGCATTTTTTTGAAGAATGAGTACTTACATATTTGGATTGTTGGCATTCGAAGAATTGAGCGTAACTTTTGCATACGATTTTCGTTTTTGGCCCATATGTACTTTTCGTGAATGTAGCGACCATTTTTGATTAAAGTCACAGCATCGTCCTGATGTAAGATGGATTTTGGTTGTTTGTTTTTTGAAGAACGAGCACTTGCATATTTGGATTGTCGGCGTTCAAAGAATTGAGCGTTACTTTTGCACACGGTGTCCGTTTTGGGCCCATAAGTACTTTTCCGAAATATAGCGACCGTTTTGGATTGAACTCACATCTTTTTCGTGACGTATGAGGGATTTTGGGCATTTTTTTTTGAAGAATGAGCACTTGCATATTTGGATTGTGGATGATCGAAGAATTGAGCGTAACTTTTGCACACGGTTTCCGTTTTGGGCCCATAAGTACTTTTCAGAAATGTAGCGACCGCTTTGGATTGACCTCATGGCATCGTCGTGATGTAAGAGGGATTTTGGCCATTTGCTTTTAGAAGAATGAGCACTTGCTTATTTGGATTGGCGACGTTGAAGAATTGTGCGTAACTTTTGCACATGATTTTCGTTTTGGGTCCATAAATACTTTTTGAAAATGTAGCGACCGTTTTGGATTGAACTCACGGCATTGTCGTGATGTAAGAAGGATTTTCACCATTTATTTTTTGAAGAACGAGCACTAGCATATTTGGATTGTCGGCGTTTGAAGAATTGAGCGTAAGTTTTGCACACGGTGTCCTTTTTGGGCCCATAAGTACTTTTTGAAAACGTGGCGACCATTTTGGATTGACCTCACGACATCATCGTGACATAAGAGGGATTTCAACCATTTGTTTTTGGAAGAACGAGCACTTGCATATTTGGATTGTCGGCATTCGAAGAATTGAGCACAACTTTTGCACACGGTGTCCATTTTGGGGCCATAAGTACTTTTCGAAAATGTAGCGACCGTTTTGGATTGAACTCTCCTCATTTCCATGATGAATGAGGGATTTCGAGCATTTTTTTGAAGAATGAGCACTTGCATATTTGGATTGTGGGCATTCGAAGAAT
>NW_019244415.1:0-1550 GCF_002742605.1 Olea europaea var. sylvestris | reverse complement strand
ATGACGAATTTGCCCCCGGCGCGATTTTTATTTCCGAATAAAACCTGCCAAATTTAAGCCCATTCCGACACAGTCGCGTAAAAAGACGAAATTGCCCACGGCGCTATTTTTGTTTCCGATCAACAAGTCAAATTTTAGCCAATTTCGGCACAGTCGCGGAAAATGACGAAGTTGCCTCCGGCGCGATTTTTGTCTCCGATCAACCTTCCAAATTTAAGCCCATTCCGACACAGTCGTGAAAAAAGACGAAATTGACCCGGCGCGGCTTTTGTTTCCGATCTACCTGTCAAATTTTTGCCCATTTAGACACAGTCGTGAAAAATGACGAAATTGCCCTCGGCGCGATTTTTATTTCCGATCAACCTGCCAAATTTAAGCCCATTCCGACACAGTCACGTAAAAAGACGAAATTGCCCACGGCGCTATTTTTGTTTCCGATCAACAAGTCAAATTTTAGCCCATTTCGGCACAGTCACGAAAAATGACGAAAGTGCCCCCGGCGCGATTTTTGTTTCCGATCAACCAGTCAAATTTTAGCCCATTTCGGCACAGTCGCGAAAAATGACGAAATTGCCCCCGGCGCGATTTTTGTTTCCGATCAACCTGCCAAATTTAAGCCCATTCCGACACAGTCTCGAAAAAAGACGAAATTGACCCGGCGCGATTTTTTTTCCGATCTATCCGTCGAATTTTAGCCCGTTTCGACACAGTCGTGAAAAATGATGAAATTGCCCCCGGCGGGATTTTTATTTCCGATCAACCTGCCAAATTTAAGCCCATTCAGACACAGTCGCGTAAAATGACGAAATTGCCCTCGGCGCGATTTTTATTTCCGATCAACCAGTCAAATTTTAGCCCATTTCGGCACAGTCGCGAAAAATGACGAAATTGCCCCCGGCGCTATTTTTGTTTCCGATCAACCAGTCAAATTTTAGCCCATTTCGGCACAGTCGCGAAAAATGACGAAATTGCCCCCGGCGCGATTTTTATTTCCGATCAACCTGCCAAATTTAAACCCATTCCGACACAGTCGCGAAAAAAGACGAAATTGACCCGGCGCGATTTTTTTTTTCGATCTATCTGTCAAATTTAAGCCCATTTGGACACAGTCGTGAAAAATGACGAAATTGCCCCCGGCGCGATTTTTATTTCCGATAAACCTACCAAATTTAAGCCCATTCCGACACAGTCGCGTAAAATGACGAAATTGCCCTCGGCACGATTTTTATTTCCGATCAACCAGTCAAATTTTAGCCCATTTCGGCACAATCAAGAAAAATGACGAAATTGGCCACGGCGCGATTTTTATTTCCGATCAACCAGTCAAATTTTAGCCCATTTCGGCACATTCGCGAAAAATGACGAAATTACCCCCGGCGCGATTTTTATTTCCGATCAACCTGCCAAATTTAAGCCCATTCCGACACAGTCGTGAAAAAAGACGAAATTAACCCGGCGCGGCTTTTATTTCCGATCTACCTGTCAAATTTTTGCCCATTTCGACACAGTCGTGAAAAATGACGAAATTGCCCTCGGCGCGATTTTTATTT
>NW_019244414.1:0-1550 GCF_002742605.1 Olea europaea var. sylvestris | reverse complement strand
TGTGGCAAAGTGTAAACTAAAGTGTAAACCATAGTCTACTTGTCGCAATGTTTTTACCGATTGAACTTTGCTACTTGTAGACTTATTTTTGACACGTTGTTTGACACTTGCATGCTGTCAAGTAACAATTGGTTGGGCAACTATTTGAAATTAAACCTATCCAACAGGTAATGTCACGTGGCAAAACGTGAACTAAAGTGTACGCCATAGTGTACATGTAGCAAAGTTTTTACCGATTGAACTTTGCTATTTGTACACTAATTTTTGACACGTTGTTTGACACTCGCATTGTTGTCAAGTGTCAATTGGATGGGAAAACCATTTGAAATTTAAACTTTCAAACAGGGTAATGTCACGTGGTAAAGTGTAAACTATAGTATACACCATAGTGTACATGTAGCAAGGCCCTCACCGATTGAACTTTAATATTTGTACACTAATTTTTGACACGTTGTTTGACACTTGCATTTGTCAATTGGATGTGAAAACTATTTGAAATTTAAACTGTCCAACTAATGTCACATGACAAATTGTAAACTAAAGTGTACACCATAGTGTAAACGTAGTAAAGTTCATACCGATTGAGATTTCCTATTTGTACACTGATTTTTGACACGTTGTTTCACGCTTGCATTGTTGTTAAGTGTCAATTGGATGAGAAAACTGTTTCAAATTTAAACTGTCCAGTACGATAATGTCAAGTAGTAAAGTGTAAACAAAAATGTACATGTAGCAAGGTTCATACTGATTGAACTTTGCTATATGTACACTGATTTTTGACTCGTTGATTGACACTTACATTATTGTCAAGTGTCAATTAGATGGGAAAACTGTTTGCTATTTGTACACTTAATTTTGACACGTTGTTTGACACTTGTATTGTTGTTAAGTGACAATTGGATGGAAAAACTGTTTGAAATTTAAACTGTCCAGCAATGTAATGTCTAGTTGTAAAGTGTAAACAAAAGTTTACATATTGCAAGGTTCATACCGATTGAACTTTGCTATTTGTACACTGACATTTAACACGTTGTTTGACACTTACATTGTTGTCATGTGTCAATTGGATGGAAAAACTATTTGAAATTTATACTGTCCAGCTGGGTATGTCACGTGACAAAGTGTAAACTAAAGTGTGTACACTATAGTGTACATGTAGCAAGGTTCTTACCGATTGAACTTTGCTATTTGTACACTGATTTTTGACACGTTATTTGACTCTTACATTGTTGTCAACTGTCAATTGGATGGGGGAGCTATTTGAAATTAAAACTGTCCAACAGTTTAATAACACGTGGAAAAGTGTAAACTAATCTGTACACCATTGTGTACATGTCCCCATGTTTTTACCGATTGAAGTTTGCTATTTATACACTAATTTTTGACACGTTGTTTGACACTTGCATTGTTATCAAGTGTCAATTGGTTGGGAAACTGTTCAAAATTTAAACTGTCTGATGGGGTAATGTCACGTGACAAAGTGTAAACTAAAGTGTAGACCATAGTGTACACGTAGCAAGGTTTTTACCGATTGAATGTAAACTAAAGTG
>NW_019244413.1:0-1550 GCF_002742605.1 Olea europaea var. sylvestris | reverse complement strand
TAGTTTGGGCCTCCGAATAATTAATTTCCTTATTAATTATGTCAGGTTGAGGAAGTGCTGGACCGAAAATTAACAAAGCAAAACCGCACCCCGGGCAATTTTGTCATTTGTCGTGACGGTGTCAGAACGGGCTGAAATTTGGCAGGATGATTGGAAACGGCCTGCGAAATTTGACTCAGGGCACAGACTCAGGATCACAGGATTTTTGTGAAATTCCTTCGTTTGGGGATTCGAATAATTAATTTCCTCACTAATTATGTCAGGTTGAAGAAGTGCTGGACAAAAAATTAACAAAGTAAAACCGGACCAGGGGCAATTTTGTCATTTTTCACGACGGTGTCAGAATGGGTCGAAATTTGGCAGGCTGTTTGGAAACGGCCCGCGAAATTGGACTCGAGGCACAGACCCGGGATCACGGGATTTTAGCAAAATTCCTTCGTTTGGGCCTCCGAATAATTAATTTCCTTATTAATTATGTCATGTTAAAGAAGTGTTGGACAGAAAATTAACAAAGCAAAACCCCACAAAGGGTAATATTGTCATTTGTTGTGATGGTGTCAGAATGGGCCAAAATTTGGCAGGTTGATTGGAAACGGTCCGCGAAATTGGATTCGGGGCATAGACCTGGGATCAAGGGATTTTAGCCAAACTCCTTCGTTTGGGCCTCCGAATAATTAATTTCCGTATTAATTATGTCAGGTTGAAGAAGTGCTGGACAGAAAAGTAACCAAGAAAAATCGCAACCGGGGCAATTTTGTCATTTCTCGTAACAGTGTTGGAATCGTCCGAAATTTGGCAGGTTGATTGAAAATGGCCCGCGAAATTGACTCGGGGTACAGACCCGGGATCACGGGATTTTAGCCAAATTCATTCGTTCGAGCCTCCGAATAATTAATTTCCGTATTAATTATGTTAGGTTGAAGAAGTGCTGGACAAAATATTAACAAAGAAAAATCGCACCAGGGGCAATTCTGTCATTTTTCGCAATGGTGTTGAAATAGGCCAAAATTTGGCAGGTCGATTGGAAACGGCCCGCGAAATCGGAGTCGGGGCACAGACTCGGGATCATGGAATTTTAGCCAAATTCCATCGTTTGGAACTCCGAATAATTAATTTCCTTATTAATTATGTAAGTTTGAAGAAGTGTTGGACAGAAAATTAACAAAGATAAACCACACCGGGGGCAATTTTGTCATTTGGCGCGACTTTGTCGGAATTGGCTGAAATTTGGCGGGTTCATTGGAAACGGTCCGCGAAATTGGACTCGGGGCAAAAACCTGGGATAACGGGATTTTAGCCAAATTCCATCATTTGGGCCTCCGAATAATTAACTTCCTCATTAATTATGTCAGGTTGAAGAAGTGTTGGACAAAAAATTAACAAAGCAAAATCGCACTAAGGGCTATTTTGTCATTTTTCTCGACGGTATCGGAATGGGCCAAAATTTTGCAGGTTGATTGGAAACGACCCTCGAAATTGGACTCGGGTCATAGACCCGGGATAACGGGATTTTAGACAAAATCCTTCGTTTGGGCCTCCGAATAATTAAT
>NW_019244412.1:0-1550 GCF_002742605.1 Olea europaea var. sylvestris | reverse complement strand
TAATAAAATTTGACTAAAATTTCACTTGAGTACGGTTCATTGTCGCGTTTTCAATCAAATTTGAGTAAAATTTAATCTGAATTTCGATCATTGTTGTATTCCCAATCAAATTTGAGTAAAATTTTACACGAGTTTTTTTAAATGGCGTGTTTTCAATCAAATTTGGGTAAAATTTCATCTGAATTTTGTTAATTGGTACGTTTCCAATCAGATTGGACTAAAATTTCACATGGGTTTAGTTTATTGGCGTGTTTTCAATCAAATTTGACCAAAATTTCACGTGAGTTTGGTTTGTTGACTCGTTTTCAATCAAATTTGACTAAAATTTCGTTTGGATTTTGTTCATTAGTGCGCTTCCAATCAAATTTACCTAAAATATCACTTGAGTTTAGTTCATTGAAGCGTTTTCAATCGAATTTGACTAAAATTTCTTTTGGATTTTGTTCATTGTTGCATTCCCAATCAAATTTGACTAAAATTTCACACGAGTTTAGCTCATTGGCGCATTTCCAATCAAATTTTGACTAAAATTTCACTTAGATTTGGTTTATTGGCGCGTTTCCAACCAAATTTGACTAAAATTTCACTTGAATTTTGTTCACTGGCGTGTTTCCAATCAAATTTGACTAAAATTTCACTTGAGTTTGATTCGTTGGCGCGTTTCCAATCAAATTCGATCAAAATGTCGTCTGGATTTTTTTCATTGTCGCACTTCAAATCAATTATGACTACAATTTCATCTGAATTTGATTAAATGGCTCGTTTTCAATCAAATTTGAATAAAATTTCATCTTGATTTGTTCAATGGTGCGTTTCCAACCTAATTTGACTAAAATTTCACATAGGTTTAGTTTATTCGCGTTTCTATAAAATTTGACCAAAATTTCACCTGGGCTTTTTCTTTGGCGTGTTTCCAACCAAATTTGACTAAAATTTCGCCTGAGTTTAGTTCATTGGAGCGTATCCAATCAAATTTGACTAAAATTTCGTCTAAATTTTATTCATTGTCGCGCTTTAAATCAAATATGACTACAATTTCATCTGAGTTTTGTTAAATGACGCATTTTCAATCAATTTTGACTAAAATTTCATCTTAATTTTGATCATTGGTGCTCCTCCAATCAAATTTGATTAAAATTTCACTTGAGTTTAGTTCATTGGGACATTTCCAGTCAAATTTGACAAAAATTTCACTTGAATTTTGTTGTTCTGCCCATTTTCAATCAAATTTGACTGAAATTTCACTTGAGTATGGTTCATTGACGCGTTTCCAATCAAATTTGACTAAAATTTCTTCTGAATTTTGTTCATTGTTGCATTTCCAATCAAATTTGACTGAAATTTCACATGGATTTAGTTCATTGGCGCGTTTCCAATCAAATTTGACTAAAATTTCACATGAGTTTGATTCATTGGCGCATTTCCAATAAAATTTAACTAAAATTTCACCTGGATTTTGTTTATTGGCATGGTTCCAATCAAATTTGACTAAAATTTCACTTGAGTTTGGTTCAATGGCGCGTTTCCAATCAAATTTGACTGAAATTTTG
>NW_019244411.1:83613-85350 GCF_002742605.1 Olea europaea var. sylvestris | reverse complement strand
AATCTTGAAAATTTGGCCCCCATCTTCCATAATTAGCTCAGTTTAAGTCCTGTTCATCTACTTTTTGCTCCTTATCTCCATAAACCATCAGACACCGAGTTTCTCCCAAAAGCAATCAATATACAAACGAAATTAAGTATTGATTCATTAAACGCATACTCAAACGTCCACTTTTAATGGCACAAATAAGTGTAAAATTACACTTATCTGATATTTGACACTTTTATGTTTTAATAGATCAAATACCTAATATCTAACCTACGTTTGGTGGGGAATAAAATCAGATTTTTAGTAAATTTTGATGTGTAGTTGAAAAATTGTTGTTCCATGAAATATGTGGTTAAAATTAATTGTTGACTTTGATTTAGATTAAAATCTAGTTACCAAACAGGGACTTTGTAGAATCTTACTATCCTTGATCCAATCCAACGATTCAATCCACAAAACTCCACCGATCTGATCCAGAATTACAATCTTGACAAGCATGTCCTTCATATGGACTAAAATTTACAAATTACAAAGATTGGCAGCAATAAACATAAAAATAAGTATATTGTTTCCATTTATTTTTTCTGATTTTATGAGGTCCGCAATAGATGTCCAACAAAAAGAAGGGGAGGAACTAGGAAATACTGAATTTAAGTGCCAAGTTACCCGATATTTTGATGGAACGTTTTCTGGATCATTCACTATGTTATAAGATAAAATCATTTCATTGCAAAAGGATAAAAAGTAATAGTTATATAGCTGGCCATTTTTTAGCATGTGGAATCAAACTCCCACTCTGGTCCAGTTTTATAATTATTTGGTGTCATCTTGGTTAAGTTGGATGTCTGCTAAATATATCAAAATTTCAAATGCCTAGTAAAATCACAAAAAGGATTGCTTTTTAACTTGTGTGATGACACATTTATCTTATCAAATAATCAAAACTTGGATTTCTCCGGAAAGACACATGTATATATGTCATCATCATAAGTCATAATAGGTCTGGACTTTGAGTGACAAATTATTTAATAACTATCTTTTTTATTTAATGTAGGAGCTTTCTGTCATCGTGGCAAGAGGGAGAGATAATTCTATTCTGTGCTATCCTGTGGTTGAAACTATTCACAGGCAAGTTAACTTTGTTTCCAATACAATTTTCTTTTTTCCTTTCTCTTTGATTTTATTTTGAGTATACATTTTCCCATTTTCTTCCATTCATTTTGGAACTTATATTGACTTTAAATGTTACTATCAATCTTGTGTATATGCAGGGAAAACATTTGCCACATTGTCAAGTCACCTGCTAATGTGTCGTGGAAGATTTTAAAACTTGCTACTGATGTTGCATACAAGGCTGTGAGTTCATTAGAAGGTGCTGGCGTATTTGCAGTAGAGTTGTTTTTGACAGCTGATGGTCAGGTTTGATGTGCATGAACCTTTGTTTTGATGGCTTGTAAATTTACGCTTTAATGGCTTTCACTGTTTATAATGAGCTGTTGTATCTTATGTATTTGCTTTCCACAGGTTTTACTAAATGAAGTGGCACCTAGGCCACATAATAGTGGACATCACACGATCGAGGCTTGTTTTACTTCACAATTCGAGCAGCATTTGCGGGCTGTTGTTGGTCTTCCACTTGGTGATCCGTCAATGAAAACTCCTGCTGCTATCATGTATAATATACTTGGTGAAGATGAGGTAAACTAATAATTGTTACATTTATTGAGAAAAGCAAGTCTAGATTTTTTT
>NW_019244411.1:69119-78101 GCF_002742605.1 Olea europaea var. sylvestris | reverse complement strand
AGCGATACTTGGGGGGAGAACATTTGGAAGAGGCCGGATAGCCCAGTAGACACCTCTGTGCGTTGGGGGGCGTCGAATTACCCCTCTAAGCTAAAGGAGGCCGACCTAAAAAGATTTAGGACTGAATATAGGATACCGAATAGTATAGACCTGATCATATCCGAGCCTGATGAGAGGGCTTGCTACCCTAGGCCAGGGTGCGTGGCGATAAGCGAGGCGATCCTTAGGGCTGGTCTTAGGCTTCCACTTCATCCTTTTTTCCGGATGGTGCTTGGGTCTTACGGCTTAGCACCGATCCAACTGAATCCGAACTCCTAGAACCAAATGGTGGGCTCCTGGATGTTATGAAAAGAGGCGTTACTAGGGGTGAAGATGCCTTTCTCTGCTTTTCAGACTCTCTACATCCCAAAAGTAACAGCCGGAGGGATAAGACCAGGGGCTGGTATTACTTGACCTCTTGGGGTTCCCACACTCCATTCGTGCTCGATCTGTCGAGTTCCATCAAGGAGTGAAAGGGCTCGTGGTGCTGGGCTGTCGGGAGATGGACACGATGGAGGGGGACCCCCTGACACCTCTTACGGTCCCCACGAAGTACTCATCACTTAGTGAGTATTGTAGCTGTATTTCTTGTTTTATTTCTCTTCGGTTCGGATTATAACTGACATTCGTGTTCACTTTTTGAAGGCACTCTTCCTCGGTGCGAGCTGTCTTCTGACGACTTCGAGATTATCTACGTTATATATTAGCTGCCTCCGAAGAAGAGGTCGTTCCACCAGCTGATCAGAAAGAACCTTCATTTTGTGACGCACGACCTGATGGTCTCACAAGGTAATATCTCGAAGCGAGCATCTTTCAGTACTTTCGAGTAGCTTACACTTGTACTAATTTACTTGTTTCTTACAGATAACTTCAATAAGAAGATGCCTCTCCGACCCGACTTCAAAACGATACAAAAGATGATGGCCGAGGCGAAGGCCTTGAAGATCTCCTCTTCCTCCTACAAGAAGCAGATGGAGGACTTAGTGGATGCCAGCAAGAGGTTCCCGCCTCCGACGAAGGAGGAGGCGCCTGAGGATCCAGAGGCGAATCTGCTTCGGAAGGGCAAAAAACCTGCTGCCCCTTCGAAGCGGCCAACGGTGGCGAGGCTACCCCCCGTTCTAAGGCAAACCACAATTCCTACTGGGATGGCCATTCCGGAGAGAACGCCTGCATCCTCAGAGGCTTCCCCTGCCCCGGCCAAGGCGCTAGTTGCTACTGTCCCTCTCGCCCAGGTGCTGGGGCAGCCTAAGAAGAAAAGAGCCCGTCCCTCAAAGGAGGTGGACTTCTTGGGCACTAACTCCGAGGAGCCGGTTAAAGAAGTACTGGAGGCTCTTCCCCCAGAAATGGCTGTAGTGGCGGTGGTCCACAATAAGTATTGGACCGAAGAATGGAGGGATCACACCGCCTCTTGCATAGCCGAGGACTTGGTGGCGGCCAACAATGCTTGTTTGGCCTGGGCTCTGAGCACCAACATCCAGCTCGAGGGCTTGGTGAAGGACCTCAACACTAAGAGGGAGGACCTTGCCAAGTGCCTCGAGGAGGCGATGCAATATGGGGACAAGGTGATGGAGGCCCGGGCCAAGGCTGCGAAGGAAGAGAAAAGGAGGACGGAGGCTGAGGCCCAGTTGGCGGCTGTTGCGGGAGACATAGAGCGGCTGAAGAAGGAACTCTATAAAGTGGAGTGCTAGGTGGTTGCCATGACCCGAAGAGTGGATCACGCCAACAAACACCACCGGCTCGCCACGGAGGCTCTGGAGGCCTCCAATAAAGAGAAAGCTGAGCTGAGGCAGAGGACGGAGGCCCAGTATGAGGAAATTGCCTCCTTGAAGGAGGAACTGAAGTCGACAGGGGAACTGACTGTTCAAAATTTCATTGACCACTTCGAGAAACATCCCTTGTACAACGACTTTGCAAATTTCTGGGCCTCTTGGAGTGCACAAGGCATATTGGGTCGGCTGAAAGAGGTCCACCCTACTTTGGACATTTTCTCTTTAGAGGCAAAGTTCGAGGGACCTACTGGAGGCCGGTCTGATAGGCTTGCTGAGGACACTCCGGTAGCCCCTGAGGCGGGCGAGGCAGAGGCTGGGGAAGGCCTCCTGTAGAGTAGGGCTTATTTTGTAATGGCTTCGGCCTCTTGTAAATTTGAAATGAATAATTTTTTACCAAGTGTTATTGCTTCGACTTTCATATCGTATTGATCTGTTTATGCACATATGAATGACAACCTTTTAAGACTAAGTGTCTCTTAACAACAATCAGAAGATCGGACCACTTAAATAATCATCAAGCGTCTCTTAACAATAATCAGAAGATTGGATCACTTAAGTAATAATCAGGCGCTTCTTAACAACAATTAGAAGATCAGATCACTTAAGCAATAATACTGAAGGACTGAGGTTACAATTTGATAACCAATGTGACAAAGAACTGAAGTATCAATACTTAAAAAAGTTATATTATCCATTACCAAGGCATTTTCAGCGCCCAATAAGATAGGAAAATTACAAATGAGATCGGATCGGGACACAAACTTATTAGACAACATTGAGATCGGATCGGAACAAAAACTCATCACTGATAGTATTTTTTCAAGTGTTCGTTGTTCCATTGATGAGATTGTGCTTTCCCTGCCATGTCTTCAATTTCGAAAGTGCCAGGTCAGGATTCCCTACGGATGCGTTAAGGACCCTCCCAGTTTGGTCCGAACACACCTGACCCGGTTGGCTTTGATGATTGAAAGACCCTTCTGAGGACGAGGTCTCCTAAGCAAAGAGTTCGGTTTATGACCTTGGAGCTATAATAACGGGTCATCTTCCTATGATACTTTGCCAAATTCACTTGGGAGATATCCCTCCTTTCTTCAAGGAGGTAGAGTTTGTTCACACGGGCCTCGTCGTTACTAACCTCTTTGAAGTGTATTCATCGGTGCGATGGGACCCCGACCTCGATCGGGCTCATGGCCTCGGTCCCGTAGGTCATTGAGAATGGTGTTTCCCCTGTAGCAGTTCGGGTTGTGGTTCGGATGGTCCAGAGGACGTGGGGAAGTTCATCGACCCAAGCCCCCTTTGATATATCAAGCTTCCTTTTTAGGATATGCTTGATAGTTTTGTTTACAGCCTCAACTTGTCCATTTGCTTGCGGGTGATGAGGCGTTGAGAAATCTTTTTTTCTCCTCAGTTCGTCTCACAATTCTCGCATTTTCCTATTGTCGTACTGTCTCCCATTGTCGGACACTAAGGAGTGGGTAATACCGAACCTGCAAATAATATTCTTCCAGACGAATTTTGTAGTATTCACCTCGGCGATCTTTGTAAGAGGTTCAGCCTCGACCCACTTGGTGAAATAGTCAATGGTAACAATGACGAAGGTCGCGCTTCCTCTTCCTTTTGGGAGTGGACCAATGAAATCGATGACCCACTTGGCGAATGGCCAGGGGCTGGTTACTATGGAGAGGTTCTGAGAAGGCTGCCTTTGAATATTCGAGAAGCGCTGGCACTTGTCACATTTCTGGACAAATTGACAAGCATTCCTTTTCAGGGTCGGCCAGAAGTAGCCTTGACGGAGAAACTTGTGTGCCAAGGCCGCTCCTCCGGGGTGGTTTCCGCAGATTCCCTCATGGATGTCCCTAAGTATATATGTGGCCTCTTCGCTTCCCACACATCGGAGAAGTGGTGAGGCAAAGCCTCTTTTGTAGAGCATATCCTCTTTCAGGACGAAGTGCGCAGACCTTCTCCTCAACTTCCTTGCCTCACCTCTGGAAGAAGGTAATATTTGATCCTTTAGATAGGTGATGATGGGCTGCATCCATAATGAGGTGCCTTCTATCCAAAGTACCTCTTCTCTTCTGGAAATGGACGGCTTCGACAAGTGTTCAATAGGGACGACCTTTAATAGCTCAGAATCCTTGCTGCTGGCCAATTTTGAAAGGGCGTCTGCATGTGTATTCTCTAGGCGTGGGACTTGAATTAGTTCGAACCTTTTGAACTGAGGGACTAGGTCCTGAACCAACTTCAAGTATGCAACCATGTTGCTGTCTTTGGCCACGAAGCTCCCACTGACTTGATTCACTATCAGCTGAGAATCGCTGCTGGCTACGAGCCTTCTGACCTGCATTTATCTTGCTAGTCTAAGGCCTGCTAGAAGGGCTTCATATTCGGCAATGTTGTTCGAGATTTTGAAGCCGAACCTTACTGCGCAATTTAGCTTGTGACTCTCTGGGCTTTCCAAGACTATTCCTGCCCCGGAGCCTGCCTCTCCTGGGAATCCATTTACGAACAGTTTCCAGGTTGGGGGCTCAACTGGTTCCATTATTGCCTTCATTTTCAGGGCTTTTGCAAACTCAACCACAAAATTTGCAAGGGTCTGGCCCTTGATGGCATGTCGAGGTCGGAACAGTATACCGAACTTGCTGAGCTCGATTGCCCATTTTAGCAGGCGTCCTGATGCATCTGTTCTCCGTAGCACCTGCTTCAATGGGAAGTTGGTGAGAATGTCGATAGAGTGGGCCTGGAAGTATGGCCTCAGTTTCCTTGAGGCTATGATGAGGGCAAGTGCCAATTTCTCCATGTTTGGGTACCGTGTTTCAGCTGGGAGGAGTGCTTTGCTGACGTAATACATTGGCAACTGTCGATCATTTTTTCCTTTGACTAGAACAGCGCTGACTGCCACGTCCGATACTGCCAAATACAGCAGCAGAGACTCTTCTGGTCGAGGTTTTGACAAAAGGGGTGCCTCTTCGAGGTACTTTTTCAGTGCCTGGAAGGTTTCTTCGCACTCAGAAGTCTATTGAAACTTCTTTCCTTGTTTAAGCACCTTGAAGAAGGGTAAGCTCTTATCAATGGCCCTGGAGATGAAGCGACTGAGTGCAGCTATTCGACCATTGAGACTTTGGACCTCCTTCGATTTCTGAGGTGACCTCACTTCCAGCAAGGTCGTTATCTTTACTGGATTGACTTCAATTCCTCTTTGGTTAACAATATACCCTAAGAACTGACCCGAAGCCACCCCAAAGGTACACTTGACGGGATTCAACTTCATCTTATATTTTCTCAGTATCTGAAAGGTTTGGTCGAGGTGACTTACGTGTTCGCTTGCCTGAAGGCTCTTGACTAGCATGTCGTCCACGTAGACCTCCATGGTTTTACCAATGAGTTCGGCGAACATCATATTGACCAGCCTCTGATATGTGGCTCCGACATTTTTCAGTCCGAATGGCATGGCTTTGTAGTAGTAGAGTCCTCTGTCTGTGGTGAATGACGTAGCTTCCTCGTCAGGTTGGAACATGGGTATCTGATTGTACCCTCAAATACGCATCTATGAAGCTCAATAGTTCATGTCCAGCAATGGAATCCACAAGTTGGTCTATTCTTGGAAGTGGGAAGCTATCTTTAGGGCATGCCTTATTCAAGTTGGTGAAGTCTACGCACACCCTCCACTTCTCGCTGGGCTTTTTCACCAGGATCGGGTTGGATATCCACTTTGGGTAGATGGCTTCCCTTATGAAACCATTGTGGCTAAGCTCATCTACTTCGTCTTTGAGAGTCTCGTACCTTTCTGGATTGAGGGTACGTCTTTTCTGCCGATGAGGGGCACAGGAGGAGTTGATGTTAAGATGGTGGCAACTGATCCTTGGATCTATTCCCACTATGTCCTAATGCTTCTAGGCGAAGATATCCAAGTTCCTTTTCAGGAAGTTTATCATTTCCTCTTTTGCTTCAGGGGGCGGTGCCTTCCCTATTCGCAAGACCTGACTAGGGTCCTCCGAGTTGGTGGAGAAAGTTTCTAGCTCTTCCATCGGGGTTGTATTTGGTTCAGAGTCAATTATCTGGGGATCTAACTCATCAAGAGAGTGTCCTTGTTCAGGGGCCTCTTCCATGTCAACGTCTTTCTCCTATTCGGAGGTATGCCCTTATTCAGGAGCGTCGAGCATTTCCACGTTCATACCGGCTTCGTTGGCAATTTCAGTTATGATCACGTTAACAGTTCGGGGCTCTGACTTTCTCAGAGAGTTCAAGTAACATGCCCTGGAGCCCATCTGGTCGCCACGGATCGTAGCAACCACATGTTCAGTTGGGAATTTCATACACAAGTAGTGGATGGATGTGACGGCCCAAAGATCTTTCAAAGCAGGTCTGCCCAACACTCCATGATAGGCCGATTTGTGGTCTACCACTAAGAATTCCATGAAGTGTTGGGCCACTAGGGGCGCTGAACCCATCTCGACGGGCAGAGTGATCCGTTCTCGTGGGACGATGTTGTCTCCAGTAAATTCGAATAGTGGGTCGATCATGGGGATCCACCCATGTTCAATTTGCATTTTGTCGAAAGTGGAGCCGAACAGTATGTTCACCGAACTTCCATTGTCAACGAGCATGCGTTTGAACTCGTTTCTAGTAACTATGGCTCTTACAACCAATGCGTCACAATGAGGGTGGTGAACTCTTTCTGCATCTTCCTGAGAGAACGTGATTGGGGCTATTCTATTGGCCGCTTGTGACTCATTGACAATATAGGTAATCATTGACGGGTCCTTTGCTTCCTTTGTGTAGTTCCTTTGGGCGTTCTCGGTGTTGCCACCGATGTGAGGTCCCCTAATGATTGTGTCGATCTCCCTGATGACTTGGCCCCCAGAGAATGGGCCTGATATCTCTGTCTAGACTGTCCTCAGTCCATTAATTCTCTTCTTCAGGGTGATTGCTCTCTATGCCCTTTCTCTCCCCTGTTTAGGGAGGCGGATCTACGAGGATATTTGCTCCTGCTGGATAAATGTGTGTTGCTTCGATCAGGGCGTCGATTAGCGTCTCGGCACTCACTGGTATCATGCCCATAGAGTTGGTGGAAAGTGCAAAACCTTGCCCCTTCCAAGGGCATGTTTGACCGTTTTTTCTTCTTCTTCTTACTATCAGCTCTTCCGGATAGTCTTGCTTCGCCAGGAGCATTCTCGTATGCCAATATCGACACTGCATTCAATGTGGCGGAAGCCAGTGCCTGTCCAGAGGTGGGAGCTATTGTATGACCTGCTTGAGTCCACTGCTGAGTGACGAGGTGTGCTGCGGGTCCTCAACCTACCTGCCTCTGAGGCAGAGGGAGTCCCTGCGCGGCACGGTTTCGATGATCAATCATTTCCTCACTGACGATTTCCACTCTCATCATTTCTACCAATTCGTCATAGGTGGCAGGATTCTTGCTGCGCACATCCCTCCAGAACAAAGTGTTCATGTGTAGGCCGCCTTTCAGAGCTGAAAGGGCTTCCCTGTCAGTAACTTGTTCGCAGTATGTGATTTCGTCTGTAAACCTGGCGAGATAGCTTTTCAGTGTCTCTTCAAGGGCCTGCCTCATATCTTGCAAGCGTTGAACTGGGGCCTCTCCTTCCTTGCGTGAGAGGTATTGATTTAAGAATGCTTTCTTCAAATCTGGTCAACTCCTAATGCTTAGGGGAGGAAGTCTGCTATACCATATTTCAACAGTTCCACCCAGGGTTAAGTGGAAGGCTCTGCATTTCAAAGCAGGCGAGACTCCCCTGAGGCTCATCTGTGTCATGTATTTGGTGAGGTGCTTCTCCGGGTCCCCCTTTCCTTCATACTTGGGGATCTTAGGGAGCATGAAGTTTGCCGGCATTGGGAAGCTTCGGATCTCCATTGAAAAAAGGGAGGTTATCATCATCGTCATCAATTTCATAAGATCGACAGGGACCATCTGACCCTTCATCATTTCGAATATCCTGAGGAGGTTGAGGTGCTTCTCCTCGGCTTCCCCAGTCGATTAGGTTCCTCCTATCCCTCCTATTTCTAGGAGCAGGAGGCGCCTGTTTTTGTTCCTGGTCTTGCTGGACCGATCTTCGCACTGAGCGGGCCCTATTACTAGGGTCCTGCCCTATTCGGTCGAAGATGCTTACTGACCTTTGTTCCTCATATTCTTGAGGGAAATTGTCCCCTAGCTGTGGTTTCGCTGGCTGGCTTCCTTGCACATAGGGTGTGGTTTCGGCGCCCACTTCTCTTTCGAGGGGGCGTTCTCTATGCCGGCTCATTTGGCATTAGGAACGAGATACAGGGGCTTCCTGCACTGGGTGAGATCCTTAGTGCATTTGATAGCCCTGATGACCTTAGGCTTGCATGAGAAGTTCATGCATTGCCATATTTTGAGTTGCGATGTCTCTCATGCCCACCGCTATTTGAGCCATCCCTTCAGTGAGCATGACTGTTCTTGCACTTCGGCGACGCCGGTGATGGGGTCTCTGGTGAGTGACATTGTTATGGAGCACCTCTTCTTCAGAAGCCTCTCTCATGGGATTGTCGTCTCCATGGCTGGAATTCATTCTATCTCCTTTTTCAAGGGTGATGAGAAATTGGGATATAACTCAACTGTGTTCTTTTTCAAGAACGTGCTCCTCTCAGGGTAAGTCGCTAGTTTTCTGGTGCTTTCTCCGGTGGAAAATGCAGAACTTTTAATGGGAAGTTTTTCACAGATGGCGCCAATCTGTTGACCTCGAAAATTGGACCCTCCACGTGGCCAACCGAGAGCCACTCCACCTATTCCTCCCTGCGCATAATCAATGCACGGTCAGATGCACACAGCCAGAATCAGCGGGGGTGGCGGCGGCCGTATACACTCCGACGGTCAAGTTAGGCTCAGGTGATCGAAACAGTACCAAGTTTGTGCAAAATAGTGGGGAGGAGAATATATGTTTACTTGCTATGGAGTGCGAAGTAGAAAGAGTTTCATTATCTTTGCTTCTTGTCAAGTCTTGGGTATTTATAGGTGAGGAGAGCCGTTGGATGTAAGACACGTGTATACATCTGAACGGTATGAGGCGTCTGCTCATAGGTGTCAATCAGCCGCGTCAATAGAGTGGGCGAGTAGTTATTTCTCCCGAGTTGAGTTAACATAAAGTTAATATGTCACATCAGCTAGTCTCATGGAGACGTCAAATCACTTTAAACCTTA
>NW_019244411.1:60813-68992 GCF_002742605.1 Olea europaea var. sylvestris | reverse complement strand
CTCCCCTGAGGCTCATCTGTGTCATGTATTTGGTGAGGTGCTTCTCCGGGTCCCCCTTTCCTTCATACTTGGGGATCTTAGGGAGCATGAAGTTTGCCGGCATTGGGAAGCTTCGGATCTCCATTGAAAAAAGGGAGGTTATCATCATCGTCATCAATTTCATAAGATCGACAGGGACCATCTGACCCTTCATCATTTCGAATATCCTGAGGAGGTTGAGGTGCTTCTCCTCGGCTTCCCCAGTCGATTAGGTTCCTCCTATCCCTCCTATTTCTAGGAGCAGGAGGCGCCTGTTTTTGTTCCTGGTCTTGCTGGACCGATCTTCGCACTGAGCGGGCCCTATTACTAGGGTCCTGCCCTATTCGGTCGAAGATGCTTACTGACCTTTGTTCCTCATATTCTTGAGGGAAATTGTCCCCTAGCTGTGGTTTCGCTGGCTGGCTTCCTTGCACATAGGGTGTGGTTTCGGCGCCCACTTCTCTTTCGAGGGGGCGTTCTCTATGCCGGCTCATTTGGCATTAGGAACGAGATACAGGGGCTTCCTGCACTGGGTGAGATCCTTAGTGCATTTGATAGCCCTGATGACCTTAGGCTTGCATGAGAAGTTCATGCATTGCCATATTTTGAGTTGCGATGTCTCTCATGCCCACCGCTATTTGAGCCATCCCTTCAGTGAGCATGACTGTTCTTGCACTTCGGCGACGCCGGTGATGGGGTCTCTGGTGAGTGACATTGTTATGGAGCACCTCTTCTTCAGAAGCCTCTTTCATGGGATTGTCGTCTCCATGGCTGGAATTCATTCTATCTCCTTTTTTAAGGGTGATGAGAAATTGGGATATAACTCAACTGTGTTCTTTTTCAAGAACGTGCTCCTCTCAGGGTAAGTCGCTAGTTTTCTGGTGCTTTCTCCGGTGGAAAATGCAGAACTTTTAATGGGAAGTTTTTCACAGATGGCGCCAATCTGTTGACCTCGAAAATTGGACCCTCCACGTGGCCAACCGAGAGCCACTCCACCTATTCCTCCCTGCGCATAATCAATGCACGGTCAGATGCACACAGCCAGAATCAGCGGGGGTGGCGGCGGCCGTATACACTCCGACGGTCAAGTTAGGCTCAGGTGATCGAAACAGTACCAAGTTTGTGCAAAATAGTGGGGAGGAGAATATATGTTTACTTGCTATGGAGTGCGAAGTAGAAAGAGTTTCATTATCTTTGCTTCTTGTCAAGTCTTGGGTATTTATAGGTGAGGAGAGCCGTTGGATGTAAGACACGTGTATACATCTGAACGGTATGAGGCGTCTGCTCATAGGTGTCAATCAGCCGCGTCAATAGAGTGGGCGAGTAGTTATTTCTCCCGAGTTGAGTTAACATAAAGTTAATATGTCACATCAGCTAGTCTCATGGAGACGTCAAATCACTTTAAACCTTAGGGGCAGAAAAGATCTCATTCTGAAATGAGCGGCGGATCCTCAGGCCGAGGTCCCCGGGGTTCATTTCGTCTCGGATTCAAGGGGGCGAGGGCGCTTCGGTCAGTCCTGCAGGATTACATACGGCTCGTAGTGTGATAGCAGATCGTCTCCATTGGTGAAGTCACTTCGGAACCATTTCGGATGAGCGTTCCACATCTCGCGTGATGTGATGGTGGACCTTTCGAGGTGGTTCAGTTAGGGGAGTAACAGTCATAATTTCCAAATTTATCGGAGGGCCCTGAACGGACTTAAAAGGCAACAACATAGATTGTGGCCAACTTAAATTGCATTATTAAAACTATCAATCACCATAAGATCTCATAAAAAATAAAATAAAATAAAATAAAATAAAAAACCCTTGAAGTACCAAAATAGAAAAATGACCTAAATTTTAAGATCCAATTTTCTTGATTTGATTCGAATATTGATCATTGACCATTCATTTGTGCTCTTCCTCTTGTAAGTATATATGCACAGAGGAATCCGAACAAAGGGTTCCTATCAGAAAAGAAATGCAAGTACCCTGCCCTACGCTAAAGCAACCACTCAACCCCAGTGCAATATCATGTAAATGTTTCTCAAGTTTGACTAACCCCATTGGGATAGGGATATGTTCAAGTACTGCTCTGCAGGATTCCTTTAGGGTCGTACCCAGATAAAGATGTGACTGAAGAGAGTTAAAATCTATGCAGTCGAAGCGTTGCACTGCACGCACTTTAGCAATGGAAAAAGGTCATCTTTTCTGCCTGTTTCATAATATACATTATTGCACTGAGAGTCTGTTCCATTGCAGGTAGAATTGAATTGAAAACTGATTTCAGGGAATTGAATTAATTAGAAATTATTTTTTTGAAAATTGTAAATTATTGTGTTTGATTGGTATAATTTTTTACGTGAAAAATGCTGAAATAAGTGTTTTTTTGTGCTTGTTTGGTTTTGTTTTGCATAAAAATTGTCAATTAAAATGATGAATTTTACTGGTATTGGGAATGAAATTCATTTCCATTGCCAACAAAAAAAAATCCAGAAAATCATCTATCTTTGTTTTACATGGAAAATTTCAACTAAATGGAAATATTTTTTTACAATAATTCTTAAAATTTGTTTCCATTGCCACAAATTTTATTGAGAAAATGTGCAGTTAAAATCGAGTTTGGCGAAAAATGAATTTTAAAGAATGCAACTCAACTAGAAAAATTTGCATGAGATCTAGTTCCTCGAAGATATAACGATCAGGACCGATCTTGAGATTTTTGGAGCATTAGGCCAACTTCAAGTGTCAGACCTCTAAATGTTTAAAAATATGTATAACAAAATAATAATAATATATATTAAATGAAATATTGTAAGTTAAAAAAATAATAAAAAAATGTCAAATATCTAAATTAAATTTACCATTCTAGAATTTTTTGATGGAAAGTTAATAATTAATTTGAGAATGGGTGGAACAGTAATCAGAAAAATAAAATAAAGTTGAAAAACTACGCAACAAACAAATTAATTGATATTTAAATTATAGCGAGGGCCGGGGGTTGTTGTGCCATTTATCCTTATTTAAATTAATTGATTATTGCATAAGAAAATATATAAAATAAAAGATGAGAAAAAATTAATTATTACTTATTAAACAAAGCAAAATGAATGAAACGTTAAAAGAGAGGATGTTGGGTTGGAATAAAAATTCTTTTATTTTTTTAAATTTAAAAATATTTTTTTATGCATATAAAAAGAGAGAACCTTATGCAACTATGGGGTGTTTCAATTCTTCCAACTCCTGAAAATGAATGATTGTGGTAAACTTCATAAGAGTAGGGATGTCAACGAGTCGAGTTAATTTGGCTCGCGAGTCGAAATTTGAAGATAGGATTCGGTTCGAGTAAAAATTGTTCGGATTTTTTTTACTCAAGTAGAGTCGTACTTTTACTCGACCAAAAAATTTGGGCTCGTACTGAATTTTTGACTCGAGCCTTATCGAATTTAGCCAGGCTGACTCGCTTTATAAAAAAAATAAAAAATAAAAAATTGAAACACAGGTCAAAGCAACTACTGCTGCCTTAACAAGTGTAGATAGCTACTGTTAAGGCAACAATCTTTTGACTCAATGTAAGTTTTAAAAAAAAAATTCTCAACTCGTTACGAACTGAAAATGGTCCGTGTCCTTGTGGGTTGGCTCAAGCTCGAGCCAATGCCCTAAAATGGGGCTTGGCTAGATTCTTTCAAATCACGAGTCAGGGTCGCTAGAACTTTTCCTAAATCGAATCACGAGCCATTTGAGCCCACGAGCTAACGTAAGCGTCTATATAAACTTGAGTAAGAGGTCTGTAGTTTACTTTACCTAAAATGGGCCTCGGCCTCGGCTCAATTTTTTCGAATCACGAATCAGATCGACGAGAACTTTTCCCGAATCGAATTACGAGCTGCCTGAACCGACTAGTCAACTTTATGCCTGTATATAAGAGTGAGAGTAATTGATCTGTAGTTTACTTTAAAAATTAATTTTAAAAATAAGCATGCACGCTAAACAATGGAACAAATGCCTTTCTGCAGCGCTTTGAAGTCCGAAATAGTAAATCCCAAGTCAAAAGACAGCGCGTGTTTCAAACTTCATCAAGAAGAATGTTTAAGTGGAAGTAGTGACCGAAGGCGCGTGAATCGTTAAGAAGTCCTCGAAGAGCTACCCAAATGACGTGATGAGCTATGTACGGTGATTGTTGCTCGGACCGAGATGGCGGCCCAAAATCCAACGGGCACTGTTTTTTTGCATGGCTTGTTGTGTACTCAACAGTTCATTCACTTTTCCCCTTCTCTCTCTGTCTGGAGTTAAATGTGCTTCCCAGTAATTTTTTAAATCTAGAAGGCGTTTGTTTCCCATTTCTATAAAAATGAGAATGAAAAATATAGTCGTTATGAATTTCATACAAAAGATACAAATTCAAATTTGGTGACTTAATGTGATAGATAACGATCATATTTTTTTTCATTTTAATAGGAAACAAACGAGGGCTTACTTGTTCCGGCTTTGATCTAATGCCTATGGGCGTTGTGGTAACACCTAATGTTGTCACGTTCACGGTGGACATGAGATCATCTCTATTACTTGTTGTTAACAAATGTAAAATAGTCGATTGAAAGCATCTACAATCGTGACAAGAAACTAGGTATAAATTGATATCTTAAATGGCACCCTGGACGTCAAGCGCTTTTGAAATATTTAAGTCACAATTTAAATTTACAACACGATTGAAGATGCTCTTAAGATCAATAGATGTATATTGAGTGGTTCGTCTTTCCATTTATTAAGAAGAATTAATATACAATATGTCGAAAATGCATTAAAGGATAGGCCCAACGAGACATCAAATGAACTCCTCTAATATTTTAAAAGGTTAATTTTGTTTGGACAAGTAGTTTAATAATTTACATGTTAATTGTAATTTTGATATTTAATTTTGTATTTATTTATTAACATGTCATGTGAAATGGTGATTTGTTTGAGAAAATTAATTTTAAAATTTGCGTACATATTTGTATTTCATTAAATTGAATTGTTCATTTAAACTTATCGAGCTTTGATGTCTCATTTCAATGAAAATGAAAGTTCTACTTCCACGTTAAAATCATTAAAAAATTAATAAAATCCTTTTATGGTAGTTTACTTTTTATATTTTAGACTCCCCTGAGGCTCATCTGTGTCATGTATTTGGTGAGGTGCTTCTCCGGGTCCCCCTTTCCTTCATACTTGGGGATCTTAGGGAGCATGAAGTTTGCCGGCATTGGGAAGCTTCGGATCTCCATTGAAAAAAGGGAGGTTATCATCATCGTCATCAATTTCATAAGATCGACAGGGACCATCTGACCCTTCATCATTTCGAATATCCTGAGGAGGTTGAGGTGCTTCTCCTCGGCTTCCCCAGTCGATTAGGTTCCTCCTATCCCTCCTATTTCTAGGAGCAGGAGGCGCCTGTTTTTGTTCCTGGTCTTGCTGGACCGATCTTCGCACTGAGCGGGCCCTATTACTAGGGTCCTGCCCTATTCGGTCGAAGATGCTTACTGACCTTTGTTCCTCATATTCTTGAGGGAAATTGTCCCCTAGCTGTGGTTTCGCTAGCTGGCTTCCTTGCACATAGGGTGTGGTTTCGGCGCCCACTTCTCTTTCGAGGGGGCGTTCTCTATGCCGGCTCATTTGGCATTAGGAACGAGATACAGGGGCTTCCTGCACTGGGTGAGATCCTTAGTGCATTTGATAGCCCTGATGACCTTAGGCTTGCATGAGAAGTTCATGCATTGCCATATTTTGAGTTGCGATGTCTCTCATGCCCACCGCTATTTGAGCCATCCCTTCAGTGAGCATGACTGTTCTTGCACTTCGGCGACGCCGGTGATGGGGTCTCTGGTGAGTGACATTGTTATGGAGCACCTCTTCTTCAGAAGCCTCTCTCATGGGATTGTCGTCTCCATGGCTGGAATTCATTCTATCTCCTTTTTCAAGGGTGATGAGAAATTGGGATATAACTCAACTGTGTTCTTTTTCAAGAACGTGCTCCTCTCAGGGTAAGTCGCTAGTTTTCTGGTGCTTTCTCCGGTGGAAAATGCAGAACTTTTAATGGGAAGTTTTTCACAGATGGCGCCAATCTGTTGACCTCGAAAATTGGACCCTCCACGTGGCCAACCGAGAGCCACTCCACCTATTCCTCCCTGCGCATAATCAATGCACGGTCAGATGCACACAGCCAGAATCAGCGGGGGTGGCGGCGGCCGTATACACTCCGACGGTCAAGTTAGGCTCAGGTGATCGGAACAGTACCAAGTTTGTGCAAAATAGTGGGGAGGAGAATATATGTTTACTTGCTATGGAGTGCGAAGTAGAAAGAGTTTCATTATCTTTGCTTCTTGTCAAGTCTTGGATATTTATAGGTGAGGAGAGCCGTTGGATGTAAGACACGTGTATACATCTGAACGGTATGAGGCGTCTGCTCATAGGTGTCAATCAGCCGCGTCAATAGAGTGGGCGAGTAGTTATTTCTCCCAAGTTGAGTTAACATAAAGTTAATATGTCACATCAGCTAGTCTCATGGAGACGTCAAATCACTTTAAACCTTAGGGGCAGAAAAGATCTCATTCTGAAATGAGCGGCGGATCCTCAGGCCGAGGTCCCCGGGGTTCATTTCGCCTCGGATTCAAGGGGGCGAGGGCGCTTCGGTCAGTCCTGTAGGATTACATACGGCTCGTAGTGTGATAGCAGATCGTCTCCATTGGTGAAGTCACTTCGGAACCATTTCGGATGAGCGTTCCACATCTCGCGTGATGTGATGGTGGACCTTTCGAGGTGGTTCAGTTAGGGGAGTAACAGTCATAATTTCCAAATTTATCGGAGGGCCCTGAACGGACTTAAAAGGCAACAACATAGATTGTGGCCAACTTAAATTGCATTATTAAAACTATCAATCACCATAAGATCTCATAAAAAATAAAATAAAATAAAATAAAATAAAAAACCCTTGAAGTACCAAAATAGAAAAATGACCTAAATTTTAAGATCCAATTTTCTTGATTTGATTCGAATATTGATCATTGACCATTCATTTGTGCTCTTCCTCTTGTAAGTATATATGCACAGAGGAATCCGAACAAAGGGTTCCTATCAGAAAAGAAATGCAAGTACCCTGCCCTACGCTAAAGCAACCACTCAACCCCAGTGCAATATCATGTAAATGTTTCTCAAGTTTGACTAACCCCATTGGGATAGGGATATGTTCAAGTACTGCTCTGCAGGATTCCTTTAGGGTCGTACCCAGATAAAGATGTGACTGAAGAGAGTTAAAATCTATGCAGTCGAAGCGTTGCACTGCACGCACTTTAGCAATGGAAAAAGGTCATCTTTTCTGCCTGTTTCATAATATACATTATTACACTGAGAGTCTGTTCCATTGCAGGTAGAATTGAATTGAAAACTGATTTCAGGGAATTGAATTAATTAGAAATTATTTTTTTGAAAATTGTAAATTATTGTGTTTGATTGATATAATTTTTTACGTGAAAAATGCTGAAATAAGTGTTTTTTTGTGCTTGTTTGGTTTTGTTTTGCATAAAAATTGTCAATTAAAATGATGAATTTTACTGGTATTGGGAATGAAATTCATTTCCATTGCCAACAAAAAAAAATCCAGAAAATCATATATCTTTGTTTTACATGGAAAATTTCAACTAAATGGAAATATTTTTGTACAATAATTCTTAAAATTTGTTTCCATTGCCACAAAAAAAAAAATCGAAAACAATCGCTACAGTGCCAGAAAAACAAATTCTCACCAATATGATGAGAATTCGAATTCAAGAAAAATATGAAAAATGCTGACATGGCACCCAAATTTGAAAAACGAATTCCTTAGAAAATTTTGTCAATCACAGGCCAAAAGTGAAAGTTAGAATTCGTTTTTCATTTTTCCTAGAAAATAAAGGACTATCAAACAAGCCCTAAGAGTTTTATTTAACACCTATTTGGCTCTTTTTTTAATTGTCCAATGAATGCTTGACATATATCTCCCTAATTCTAAATCTGTCAAATGCCCTATTTGTCTAGCAAAGTCCATTACATGTGTATGTGTATGCATATATGTAGACATGTGGCGACTTGTTTGTTTTGAAAAACGATTTTTTTTGAGAATTTGATAAAAAGTGGGGAAAAAAATACTCAAAAATGATTTTTTTTT
>NW_019244411.1:56540-60748 GCF_002742605.1 Olea europaea var. sylvestris | reverse complement strand
ATATTTATTTACAGAGTGGTATAATTTTTTCACCCATTTCGCACTATTGATTGTACAGTATGATATTTGTTGCGTAAGAACTCTTCGCGTTAAACGGATAAACCCTAGTTCCCAAAACGGTGAAGGAAGATCACAGTCAAAGTTGCAGAGAGACTGATTGAGAATAGATATATACAGAAAGGCAGCTGATATTTATAGAGAGAGAGAGAGAAAGTGTGTGTTTGTGTGAGAGAGTTGGGAGTATAAAGAAGTGAGGCATGCAGCAGCACCTGATGCAGATGCAGCCCATGATGGCAGCCTACTTTCCCAGCAACGTCACTACTGATCACATTCAACAGGTCTTTCTTTTCTTTTCTTCTTCGTTTTCTTTCTTCTTCTCTGTGGATTTCTGTTCAAACTTTTCTTCGTCTGCTATTTCTTTTTCGCTTGGCCGCTCTGCCATTTTACCTACTTTCCTCGCCCTGACTGTCACCTTGTTGCTCAGTTAATACTTGATTGGCTTCCTTTTTGTTTCTGCTGGATAATTTGGTATTTGGTGTGGTTTTGTTTTTGCTACTGTTGGCAATCCCTGCAATTGAACCACAGGCACTTATATATAAAGATTTAGAACTGCCCCCTCTTTGCTGCTGCTTAATCAGAAAATAAACCAAGTGCACTACTCCCATATTAACTCTAAATGCCAGAACTATGTCCTCTTTGTAGTTGTACTTATTATTTTTCAGGAAGTTCTAAACCCCTCACCCACACAAAACGGTCCCTAAAAATTCTTTATATATCAGGAATATTAGGTCCGTCCATTTGAAGTCTGGGGGAGTGATTAATCCCGACACTGTATCTCCAATCTACTAACCAGTTCTTGTTTATTTCTACATACAACTGTCGCGACCTTGTGCACTAGATTCATTAATATAGCTTCAAGGGAAGAATAACATATAATATAATTAAAAAAGGGGTGCAACTTTTTAATGTTCGTTCACTAAATATTTTCAATCAAGAATTGTATTATTTTTCTGTAAAAACTGAATTATGTGTGTAGTGTATCGTTTGTAATGCTTCATTTCAAGATTTTGATCCTCTCCATCCTAATGATTGGAATTTAAAGTTGCAATTTGGAGGACTCCCATGACTAAACTTAAAGTTGAGTGTATGTTTTATGAAGCCTTTCTATTGTATAGATTTCTATGTAATCTAAGTGTAGGATGTGCTGTTGAGTTATGATTTATGGTTATTCCTTATTGCAAATGTTGAGTCTTATCAACCATTTGTTGCCAAATGTTCACTCAGTTGTTTTTCATCTGTATCAATTTTGTGTTGATGAATTATTATAACCACAAATGCCTTCAACATATTTATGCTTTTAGCTACAGATGCAGATCAACTGTCCACTGGTAATAGGGTGCGGGTGCTGAAACATGACTACTTTTCTTGGTTTTGTATGTTGTTGATTTTATATTATCTGCAGTATCTGGATGAAAACAAGTCGCTGATTCTCAAGATTGTCGAGAGCCAAAACTCGGGGAAAATGAGTGAATGTGCAGAGTAACTACTATAACTTTCTTTGCTTCCTCTTCTTCCTTGATCCCAAAATATTGGATATGTTTTTACTGGTTTTTCTTGCAGTTCACTAGATAAAATTTCTTAAATTGAAGTGTGGAAAAAGGGATTTTTTTTTCTTAGATATTGTGCATTGTCTTGCACGCTCTAGGATCGTAGACATTACAAGAGGCTGATACATTAGTAGATATCGAAGCATCAGTGACAAATGGGAACAATCTCGCATTATTTTGTTGTTTGGTTGAGCTAAAATGTTAGGTCACATCGAAGGCATAAGCTCTTCAAGTTAATAATAAATAATAAGCTTCTTTGTATGATAATTTGTTTTACATCTTTGATTTTACTTGATTGCACAAACAATTTTTTCTCAAACATGTTCAACTGAAATCTTGAGAAACCTCACAAATGATGTAACAGTTGGTTTACCTGTTGTTTTTTTCTTGAAGGGGAGATCGGCCTTCCAGAGAGGAAAAACTCTACGACCTTTTCTTTTTCCTCTTTCTTCATGAAAGTCCTAGTATTTTGGATTTTTCGTGTTCCATCAATGTGAATTTTGGTTATTGTTGATAATTTTCATTTGGTACTTAATATACATGTTCTTAGTGGCTGTAAATGAACATATAGTGCTGATTGGTGAGACTTTGTTTAGACGCATTTACTCTTTTCCCTTTTGCTCTGATATATAGATCACAATGACTTTATCATGGCAGGAACCAGGCCAGGTTACAAAGGAACTTGATGTATCTAGCTGCTATTGCTGATGCACAACCTCAACCACCTAGCATGCATTCGCAGGTAGTTGGCTGCAATATTTTTATATCAAAAGGAATTCGTAGAGAAGAATAAGTCATGTGTTTGAATTTCGACCGTTGATTTTACATTAGTAAACTGAATACTTCTGTTTGGACCCAATATCATTGTTTCATTTCCCTGAAGTCACGGCTTCAAATAAGTTAGATCCCTTTTGAATGGTTTAAACTTTTAGATAAGGTGGTTTAATGATATAAAAGTAAAAACACGAGGCTCATTGATGCCCCTCAGTTAGGAAAATTGTTCACCGTGTTAGGCCTTCTATGAAAATGAATCATGCCTACACATGAGATTGGAGGGAGTGCTGAAGACTTTTTTTTTTTTAAGATGAATAAGTTTGATCCCTGTATGAGAGTTTAACCTTTTAGATGAGCTGATTTAACAATTTTCATAATAACTAATTCCAGCAAGTGCAAGTGGTGGTGTTATGATTTTTTATCATAATGAATGATCGATTCATGAAGGTGGAAACGATTAGTTCCTTGTTTGAAAAACTTCGCTAAAGTTTTATTAACTTTTTAACTTGTTAAACTTCAATTTTAATCAAACATTTAATGGACCCACAGCTTTTAACAACTTTTCAATCATAAATTTCATCAATTTTTAGGAAAGACGTGATATTGTAGGATTACTTTTATCAAAAACTCTGTCAAACAACCCTTAGACTTGTATCTACAGTATCGTTCACCGTCTGGTGCTGTCTTGCAGTATCCTGGAGGTGGGATTTTGCAGCCTGGTGCACACTACATGCAGCATCAACAAGCTCAACAAATGACACCTCAATCACTTATGGCTGCTCGCTCCTCTATGCTATACAGTCAACAGCAATACTCAGCACTTCAACAACAAGCTTTACACAGCCAGCTTGGAATGAACACAGGAGGAAGCAGTGGACTTATGCTGCAAGGGGAGCCTCATGGGGCCGGAGGTAGTGGTGGACTTGGAGGTGTAGGATTTCCCGACTTCGGCCGCAGCACCACTGGGGAGGGGCTGCATGCCTCAGGAAGGTCAATGGCAGGCGGAGGTAAGCAAGAAGTCCGCAGCGGTGGGCCTGCAGAAGGGCGTGGTGGAAGCTCAGGTGATGGGGGTGAGTCTCTCTACTTAAAAGATGCCGATGATTGAATTCGAGGGAAGTATGGTTAATGAATCTAGTTTTTCTGTTAAACTCGAGAATGTTGAATTAGGTACCCTCTATCTCAGAAATTGAAGGTCTGTTATGAACTTGTAATCTATTTATTAGGGAAAGAACTGGATTTTCGTATGGAATGTGAGGATTGTTGGTGCTATGAAATTTTGTATATTTCTAGTTCCTTCTGTCATGTGTTTTGATTTATATTTTATCTATTTTTTATTTCATTGAAATTAATGTGTGTAACTTATAATTTGTTCTCTTTTGATTTCCACGTATAAGGGTTTCAAGTCTTTGTACATTGGTTATTATTGTTACATGATAGTGAATGAGCTTGGCAAGATGGTTTGATTGAAACCACTGCTGTTGAAATCCGGGCGCTTGTTTTCACTTTAAATGGATTGAATTGTTTGTCAACCTTTTAAGTTATATTTCATTGATTTGAGAATGATAACAAGTTAAGGGGTGAGTTATTTGTTTAGACTATGAAGTAGAAGTTAAACAATTTGGAAAAAGGTAGAGATATATTATTATGATCGTGGCGGTCATTATATATATATATATATATATTTTTTTTTTGGGGTGATTGAATGTTCTTGATTAAGGTCATCTTGATTTACATGGGTAGAGTAGGACTAATTTGAACTCGAGTGATGTAAATTAAGTAACTTGGAAGAATTCGATTGGTACACATAATTAATTATTATCACACTAT
>NW_019244411.1:44394-54552 GCF_002742605.1 Olea europaea var. sylvestris | reverse complement strand
GGACTAATTTGAACTCGAGTGATGTAAATTAAGTAACTTGGAAGAATTCGATTGGTACACATAATTAATTATTATCACACTATCGTGATTGAGATTAAATGGATAATTATAATGAACGCATGAATTCCAGCACTTTATTTAACTAACATACAAAAATTTAAACTTTTTCACTTGTGCGTCTTTTTATTATTTTAGTAGTTTTAGAGATTTGAGGACAAATATCAAAGTCAATTGTTTTTAATAAAAAAATTGAGCATAGGCATAATTAAATCCACAGTAAGATAATAGTTTTCATGTCAAGAATAATTTGGATTATTAGGTTCTCTTTGTTACTTGTTCATAAGATTGTACAATTGCTTAAGAAATATTCACTAGTTTTTTATTAGATCCTTTCAAAATCAATACCTCCCAGCATAGGCATTTTGGTGGTGTGGGATGAAGAGTTTCAGACGAAATGTAATCCTTTAGGGTACAAGTACAACGTGTTTCATCCATGGGATGACCATTTTCATTGTCAATTGGAACGACTATTTTTTTGTCGAGGTTGGAGTGAGTGAGTGTTGGTAAAGAAGATAATTGGCAGTGGGGGTGTCTGAGGTGGCATCCGGTGTTGGTGGCTGATTTTTAGCCATGGGGATAGGGTGAAGGAGAAACCATTTTTTTTGTTTATTTATTTAATGTTGTAATTTTAAACTTATCATTTTACTCCTTTCAATTTAGTCAAAATTGGTCAAAAGTCACTCCTCTTGATCAACTAACGGTCAAATAGATATTTTCCATCAATTTGGATTGCAGCTGTATATTTATGAAATGTCAAGGATTTTCGTTGACACAAAATGAAGATTAGAGTAAATTATGCAAAAATTGAAAAGATTAGAGACCACTGCTGCAATTTTTCCTTACATATTGTATAAGGTATACTGACATTGCCAATCATGTACCGTAGAATTCTTCAATCTTTAACCCAAGTCACGTTTGAATACCCTAATTGTGTACTCAAATGACTTTTTCCCCATGAATATTTGTCGAATCTATCAACACCATCAACCAACTGAAACCACAAGTAATGTATTCTTCTCCGTAGCTAAGAGGAAGTACGCCAAAATATCAAGAATGCCAAATTTGTACTTGTCTCCCTCATTTTTGCGAGCATTCAAGCAAGGACTATATTTAAATCCAGTCAAAAATGAAAATTGATCAGTATGATTAGATGCCCCAACTCCAAAATTAACAAGACATCTGCTCGCAGCATAACATTAAAATGGAAAATCAAGTTTTGTGGTCCGATTGTAGGGCAAAATCAAGCATAATATTTAAATGCCATTCTTTCATTCTCTAAATCCACTTTCTGATTTGAAAAGCCCAGAAAACACAAAGTATAAGCGAGAGTCAAACTCAAAACTAAGTATAGTAACTTAAAACTTGCAAGAAATGAAAATCAACACGAAGAATTGTTTCGACGGAATGTTACGTAGGTGATAGCTGGGGAAAGAAAGGAAGCAGATCAATCAGACAGCAGAAGAAGAAAGCCAAACCAAAAGTCAGGGAAGAAGAAGAACCAATGGGCAATTAATTCTTGAAACTGGAACACTGTCTTTTTACAGTAAAAAAAAATTCTTTTTTTTTTTTTTTTTTTTTTTTTTTAATTCAATTATGAAAATGGGACTTTTGCACAATGTGATTTTTCTGCAAAAAAATTTGTCATCAATTAGAGTGATTCCAGTCAGCTCCTTCTCCATTTTCTTCTTGTTTTATCATTTATCCCTTCCCCAATTCTGTTTTCTTCATTTGTTTGGTTACTATTTAACTGCTTTTAGTTGAATAGAGTTCATTGTAAGTTGCGGTGTAGGAAGAGCAGCAGCAGAGATCCAGATCGTGACAAATTGGTATTAGAGCGCGCGTACACTACTGGGTAATTGCTAATCATGGACACTAGAGCCAAAGTTGTGGGTGAACATTTGAAGAAGCTAGACTTAGAGATGGCATATTTAGGTACAGCATTTAAGATTGTGACTGGTAGATTGGAGGGTAAATTGGAAGCCACAAATCAAACCCTCTAAGTGTGGTCACCAATAAGAGAAAATCGAGTATACTATCCTAGACATGAATCAGAAGTGCGAGAAAATGGTGGCTATGATGGAACAAATAGCAATTGACCTAAGAGACCATAAGAAAAAGGGAGTGGAAAGCCCCTGTGTCCAACCAAAGAGATGGTAGTGAGCTGACACTAAAAGGTTCTAGTGGCCAAGAGAGGGATAACCAGGCTAAGGGTGATGCTAAGGGAGATACTAAACTCCCTAAAATTGACTTCCCTCACTTTGGAGGAGAAGGGCCTAGGGAATGGCTTAGGAAGGCAAGGAAGTACTTTCAACTTCATCAAATCCTAGATGAGATGAAATTGGGCATTGCTAAAATGTATTTAAAGGGCAAGGCAGACCTATAGTTTGATGGCTTCATTGCTAGCCATCCTAATGCAGACTAGGGATTATTCTCTGAGAAATTGTGCCGAAGGTTTGCTGATAGCAATGGAGAGGAAGTAATTGAGGCCTTTAGAAAGATAAAGCAGGTGGGATCAATTGTGGAATACTAGGAAAGGTTTGTAGAGTTGAAGGCTCGGGTGATACTAACCCTACCCATGTCCCTGGATCTTATTACATCTATGTGTTTATTAGCGGGTTAAAAGGGAAAATAAGATCTATGGTGAAAATGATGAAGCCTGACACCTTGGCTAAAGCTTTTGAAATAGCCAGCCTTCAAGAGTCCACAATCCTAGCCATTAACAAGTTTCAAAAACCCAAAAGTTTTGTACCTAACCACAGTAGATGGAATCCCTATCCTTCCAAACCCCCTGATGAAACCAGAACCAAGGAGCCATGGTAAATAGGAGGATAATGTTCTTGAACCTGAAGGAAAATCAGAAGGTGAGGAAATTATGAAGATATCCATCAGTGCTACACCTGGAGTTTTAAGATATAAAACTATAAGGATCCCCGGGATAATCAAAGGTAGGAGGGTATCTATCCTAGTTGACAGTGGAAGCACACACAGCTTCGTGGATGAGAAATTAGCCAGGGAACTGAAATGCGGAACCGATGATTCTAGTGTGGTCATAGTAAGGGTGGCTAATAGAGACCAATTGGAAAGCAAAGCTATAAAACATCCCTTGATTTGGAATGTGCAAGGATGAGAATTCCAATATAAGTTGAGAACACTCAAACTAGTAGGAAATGATATGGTTCTAGGAGTTAACTGGATGAGCCAATTTGGCCCTATAATGTTTGATTTCATATAGGGGTGCATTAAGTTCGAAGGGAAAGATGGAGATGTGGAATTGAAAAGTGAAGGAACAGATCAAAATACACAGGTGCTGGAATTGAAGGGAAAAGAAAGGCTATTTGACAAGAGCTCTTATGGAATGGTAGGGCAATTATATTATGTCAGAGATGACAAAAGAAGAGAAACCCCCAATAATTTACAAGAGGTTCTTAAGCAGTTTCCCAGGGTTTGTGAGGAACCTAGAGGGCTGCTTTCCCCTAGGTCTCATAACCATCATATTCCTCTAAAAGAAGCGGCTCAATCCTTTAAAATCAGACCTTACAGACGTCCTTTCATTCAAAAATCAAAGATAAAGAAATTGGTGCAAGAAATGATGGATAGTGGGATTATTCAGGCTAGTAATGGCCCTTCTGCATCCCCTGTTCTTCTAGTTAAAAAGAAAGATGGTTCATAGAGATTTTGTGTGGATTATAGGCAATTAAATAGCCTGATAGTAAAGGATAAGTTTCAAATGCCTCTCATAGATGAAGGATCCAAGTATTTTTTGAAGATAGATCTTAGGGCAGGGTACCACCAAATTAGGGTCAAGGAGAAAGACATTCCCAAGACTGCGTTTAAGACTCATCAAGGACTCTATGAGTTCAAGGTAATGCCATTTGGTCCTACCAATGCACCAGCTACATTTCAGAGCCTTATGAATGAGGTATTCAAAAAGAAGCTAAGGAAATACATTTTAGTATTTTTCTATAACATCTTGGCATATAGTACTGATGAGATTACCCACTGCCAGCACTTGGGGATTGTCATAGGGATCTTACAGAAGCACCAATTATTTGCTAAGGCATCCAAGTGTAGTTTTGGGCAGCAACAAGTAGAATATCTGGGTCACATAATCAGTAAAGAAAGGGTATAAGGTAAGCCAAATAAAGTTGAGGTAATGAGATCTTGGCCTAAACCCAAGAACCTTAAACAATTTAGAGGTTTCCCGACTGGTTAGAAAGTTTGTAAAAGGGTATGGAATGATTGCAAGACCCTCGACAGACCTCCTTAAAAAGGATAACTTCCACTGGACAGAGGCAGCATTTGAACAATTAAAACAAGCAATGAGTACAACACCTATACTTACCCTCCATGATTTCAGTCAACCTTTTGGTCATCGAGACTGATGCTTGCCAAAAGGGGATTGGAACTGTGTTGATGCAAGGCAAAAGGCCCTTGGCCTATTTGAGCAAATCTATTGGCGTAAGGAACATGGGAATGTCCATATATGAAAAGGAATTACTAGCTTTGATGACAGCAGTGGGCAAGTGGAGACACTATTTGGAGGGTCATCATTTTATCATTAAGATTGATCATCGGTCTTTAAAGTACTTATTAGAGCAAAGAATCACTGCTCCCCTATAGCAAATGTGGCTCACCAAGTTACTTGGCCTCAGTTATGAAATAGTCTACAAGAGAAGGATTGACAATCGGAATTTCAATTGTCACACCTGCATGGCTTCAAGAAGTTATAGAAAGCTACAAAGGGAATAGGATAGTTGCGTAGAAAATTTCAACCTCTGTTGCTACACCCTGAGGCAGATCCTTCATTCACCTATGTCAATGGCCTGTTAAAGTACAAGGATAAGATTCGTATCAGAATAGGGGGAGACATTAAGGCAAAGCAGATTCAAAACATACATGGTTCTCAAATGGAGGCTACTCGGGTATTCACAACAACATCTATGGGGCCAAGCAACATTTTTACTGGCCAAAGATGAATCAAGATATCAAGGAAGAGGTGCTAAAATGTGAAGTGTGCCAAAGGTGTAAAGGAGAGAGCATGTTCCTTACCCCGAATTGCGGCACCCTTGCTTGAACCACTGCATTCCTGGAGCCATATATTAATGGATTTTATTGAGGGGTTACCCAATTCAAGTGGAAAGAACACTATTTTGGTGATAGTAAACAGGTTTACTAAGTATGGGCATTTTCTTGCCCTCTCTCACCCTTTTTCAGCCGTGACAGTAGCCAAGCTCTTCCTTGACAGTGTATACAAATTACATGGAATGTCTCAAAGCATCGTCTCTGATAGAGACAAGGTATTCACTAGCAAATTCTGGAAAGAGTTATTTACCTTGATGGGTTCTAAACTGCACCTCAGCTTTGCTTACCACCCACAGTCGGATGGGCAAACTGAAAGGCTCAACCAATGCCTAGAAATGTACCTAAGGTGCATGACACATCAGCAACCAAAGCAATGGGAAAAGTGGTTGGCTTTAGCCAAATGGTGGTGCAACACCTCCTTTCACTCTGCCATAGGGATGACCCCATTTGAGGCTCTTTATGGAATTAAACCACCTCAGTTGGCACTAGGAACTTACCTGCAATCTAATGTTGGCAGCTATAGAAAAACTGTTGCAGGAAATGTATAAACTGGATCATCAATTGAAAGAGAATTTATCCCAGGCTAGAGCACGTATGAAACATTATGCAGACAAGAAAATGATTGAAAGAAGTTTTGATGAGGGAGATTGGGTCTTCCTGAAATGACATCCCTATGTACAACACTCTGTGGAGTTTAGACGTAATCGCAACCATGTGCTAGGTACTTTGGTCTCTATCAAATTGCTAAAAAGATAGGGACAATTGCCTATCAGTTAGCACTACCAGAATGATCAAAGATACACCATTTGTTTCATGTGTTTTTGCTGAAGAGAAAGTTAGGTGATAAGCATATGCCCGTACTACAGTTGCCTGAACACAGCCAGCCTCAACAACCTGACACCTACCTACTGTCCATCCTACAATCCAGACTGGTAAACCGCAGAAACTGCACAGCACTACAATACTTGATTCATTGGTTAGACTGTCCACTTGACAGTACAACCTAGGAGGATGCAGAATGGGTTAAAGCTAAATTTCCTAGATATAGATCTTGGGGACAAGATCAAGGTGAGGGGGAGGATTGTTAAGTAGGTGATAGCTGGGGAAAGAAAGGAAGCAGATCAATCAAACAACAGAAGAAGAAAGCCAAACCAGAAGTCAGGGAAAAAGAAGAAAAAACGGGCAATTAATTTTTGAAATTGGAACTATGTCGTTTGATCATTAAGTGAGACTGTGTCGTTTAGTTTAGTATTTTTATTTATTTATTTATTTTTTTGTGTAATTCAATTTTGAAACATACGACTTTTGTATGCCTTATATAAATCTGCCTCCATGTGCAATGAGGAACAATGTGATTTTTTTGGAAAAAAATTCTGTTATCAATTTGGAGTGATTCCAGTCAGTTCCTTCTCCATTTGCTTCTTGTTTTATAATTTATCCCTTCCCTAATTCTATTTTCTTCATTTGTTTGGTTATTATTCAATTGCCTTTACTTTAATAGAATTCACTATAAGTTGCGGTGGAGAAAGAGCTGCAGCCAGGATCCAGACTGTGACATGGAAGTCCCAGAGTTGAGGCGATAGCTTCTAACGTCTAATATCGTATGGATGCTCAACATAAAATAGATAATGCTTTATTGCACTGTATAGCCCAAAAATGGCAACGACGGTTTACAAAGTTTAACCAATACAAGATGAAATAACAAGAACTTATCTTCTCACCAAGGAAACACCGGATCTACTCAGGAATCACAAAAAACTATCCCTCTGAATATCACAGCATAAGAGCCCAACCGTTCTTACAGATTTCCACTTAGAAAATACAAGAATCAGAGGGAGTAAAATATTGATCTCAGTCTCAAATGAGATTTTTCAGGAGAGAAGACTATACAGAATGAAACCCAAGCCAAAACAAGAGTATCTCTCTCTAGAAAAACAATAGCTAGAAGTCGGAATGAATGCCAAGTGAAACGGCATTCAATCAGAGCCTTGGAAGGCTCCAGAATGTCAAGATCTCATGCAACGCTTCCATTAATAGAGTTGCATTTCAGAATGTCAAGATCTCATGCAACGCTTCCATTAATAGAGTTGCATTTTACGCTTCCATTAATTGAGTTGCATTTCAGAATGTCAAGATCTCATGCAACGCTTCCATTAATAGAGTTGCATTTATAAAATGCAACTTTAAGTCAAATTTTGGGAGCACGCTACACACACGTGCACAATTCGAACATGATTTCTTGAGTACAAGCCTCACAATGCATGCAGACTCTTAACACAACAGAAATCAAAGGAGCCCGTATCGAAAAAGAATATCACGATTTGGGGATTTAGGCTCAAAGAGGATTTGTAATGTTCATAACAGGATTTGAATTAAGATGATTGAGGCGTATTCAGGAGTTATGAGTTGCCATTTAATTTTTGAGTTAGAAATATTTAACAGATGTAAAATTTGTTATCCACATAGGCAATAGTTATAAAAAGAAGTTTCTCAATGAGTAATGAAGTGCAACTTTGTAAAATTTAGTGAGTAATGTTGTGCAAGTTGAAGTACAATGTGTGAAATGTGATATTTCAAACAATTAACTCGATGGAATATGGACAAACTCTACCTTTTTTGGAACGGTAGGGATGGATGGTGCCAATAGAAAAGGTTCGAAAGGGCATATCTTAGAAGTGTTTGAAAGTATCGGACTACTCATTGAAGATAAAACTACATCAAATCCATATAAAGTTTGCCCATGAGCAGATTGTATCCATTGAGCAAATATCGAGGAATCCAATTTCTATTCACTCAAGTCACAATCTTACCCCCACATGACGATCCCGTAAAGAAAATAGATAGATGGGTTGTCAACAAAGGCTACCTAATAAGCTAAGCTAATAAGGAACTACGTGAAGGAAAGCAGCCTCTGTCTCTATCTATGATGCTATAGATCATCTTAATATAGCAGCGGAGAAATAAGTGCTGCTGCCTCTTGGGGAGGAAATATGAAATTTGCCCTCTTGGTGAATGGTTGAGACATAAAAATTGTTTGAAGAGGGTTAAATTTATCAATGGCCACCTAACTTTATACTTAGTGTCATCATAATCACTCAATTTGCTTTTATTTCACAATGGCAACCAACTTGATAATTAATGTTATCATGACCATTTAAGTTGATTTTATTTCACCATGATCACCCAATTTTCATATCACGTTTCACCATTGCTACTTAGTTTCATATTTCATCATGATCATCTAACATTTTTCACCATTTCATTAATTTTAAAAGGGTAAAACGATAAACTTGCATTATATGTATAAAAAAATAAATTAAAAATAAAATAAGAACTTATTTTAAAAAAATAAAATAAAACAAAAACTTATTTAAAAAACGCTTCTTAAAAAAAAAAAGAACTTATTTTAAAATAAACTCTTTAAAAATAAAATAAAAAACTTATTTAGAAAAAACTTTACCTAGAGATGTTATATAAAAAAAAAAATTCCTTAAGAAAATGAATTCAAATAAAAACTTATTTAAAAAAAGTCACTTAGAAGATAAAATAAAAACTTATTTAAAATTTAAAAAAAATTATTTTATAAATATAATTCAAAATTACCATTTTACCTCTTTTAAAATTAATTAAAATAGTAAAAAGATGTTGGATGGTTATGATGAAATATTATATGAAATTGAATGATCATGGTGAATAAAATCAAATTGAGTTATCATGATAATACTAAATATAAAGATAAATGTACATGATGAAATAAAATAAAATTTAGTGGAGTTAAATGTTCCAATGGTCATTGAACTTAGATACATGCCTTTGATTTGTCACTGAAGATTAAAATGTCGAGTTTTGATCACTAAATTTAGGTCAATGTTTTCGATTGCTCACTAAAATTTAAAGTGTTGAGTTTTGACTATTGAATTTTGAAATATGTCGTACGTTACTCATTAGCATAACTGTTGAATTTTGAAAAATATCGAATTTACAGTGAGTAATGTATATTATTTTTCAAAGTCCAGTGAATAATGTACATTATTTTTCAAAGTTCAATGAATAATGTACAATATTTTTCAAAGTTCAGTGACCAAAAGACCAATTACTACATGTTTGAGAAGGCGACCAATGTCAAACTCAAGCCTTGCCAGTTTAAATAGAATATGGAGCTTCCTTAGTTAGTAGGCTATCGTGCTCGACATTTTAAATTTTAGTGAACAATCGAAGACATGAATTAAGTTTAGTAATAAAAATTTGATATTTTATATTTCAGTGATCAATTAGAGACATGGACTTGCGTTCAGTGACCATTGGAATAATTAACGCAATTTGGTGTTTATGACACGCTAAATTAAGAGCCTATTTGTTGATTTTGAGAATTGATTTTTTTACCATTAGGAGAAAAGTGAGGCCCACTTATAAGAGAAGAAGTCAAATATGACGATTGAAATAATAAAATAATTGAGGAAAAATCACGAGTTAATTGTTTCAATACTTACCGAACTTCGGATACTGTTACATTTTACTCATTATACTTTAAGTTGCACCCTATTACTCAACAAACTTTACACCGTTGCACTCCATCACTCACCAACTTCATTCCGTTAATAAACACTACTTATGTGGGGGACGGAATTTTTACATTGGGCAGTTAAATGCCATGTCATTATCCCAACCCAACTCCCAAACTCGCCTTAGTCAAAAATTAGATTGAAGTCGTGTAATCATAAACAAAAACCCAGACACTCCTCTCTCTCAACCGTGAACGCTATCCCCAAATCGTTCCCTTGAAAGCGATATTGCAGAGACCCCTACCCTCTAAATCCAAACTCCATCATAATCAAAGGCAAACCGTGACCACAAAGCTTGGATTTGCGAAGATTGACTGTTCAAACGTTGACATGGATTGAAGAAATAGGGGTAATTCCATTTTTTTTCTAATTACGATGCTATCAATCATTTGGAATGAAATTTCATTCTCTAGATGACCTTTTAGTGATATAGATACTTGATGATGTTAATTTA
>NW_019244411.1:37243-43721 GCF_002742605.1 Olea europaea var. sylvestris | reverse complement strand
AGTATCTTGGACATCTAGCTTTGTAGAAATACCTCTTTGAATTAGTAACTGTATTTATCAAAATTGTCCACATTTTAACTCTTCGGTGAATTATTTTCTACATAACACGAATGTTGACATTCTTCTGTATCTTTTTGTTGTGTAGGAAAGAAAAAGGGAATTTCTCACTGTTATAGATAGTCGGGACACCAACTGTGGGACTGCCAAAAAAAGTAGTGATGTCGAAATTGTGCTTCAAGCTTTCTGAAATGGATGGAAGTAGAAAAGAAGACCGAAAACATAGGTCTGTTATTCATTTGGGTCAATATGTAAATGTTGGGGGAAATACAATCCTACACCTCTAATTGCCGATCTGTCGACTGTGTTCAAACATTTTGCTGAAATCCATATGCAAGGGAAAGGGAGCTATGGAAGAGAACGGGAAAAAAATTGAAGGGATTTTTTAATGTAGTCTGTCTATGTACTTGGTGAGAATTAGTTTTTTATTTCATGTCCATAACCACGTACGTTGATTCAGTTCGGCTCAATTAATAAGCACGAAAACAAATTATTTTTTATAGGCTCGATCATCAAATTGAAATAAAAAAATTTATGAAAAGTAGTTGGATTTATCTCGATGGCTCGGTTAATAACCACGAAAACAATTTTTGACAACGACAAAGTTACATAAATCAAGAATCTTGCACAATATTAATCTGTCTAGCACTTAATCTGGAAGACTGCATTATATGGTACTGAATTTACATAATGGTTCAAATCTGTCCAGCATAGGAAATTAATACACATTTACACATTCAACACTAATCTGTCCACAATTAATCTGTCCAAAGTCTTCGACTGCCACATCAAAGGTTAAACTCTAACCTTAAGGGTTCCCCACCACTCCTTCCCTGGAGCATCGTGAGGGAGGTAAATCACAGGTTATGCCTCCAAAGGTACAGGGTGAAAGGCTGCTTGTACACTTGCACTTACCCAACAGTCAAATCCATATTTCAGGATTCGAACCCTTGACGCAGCAGCTTCAAGCAAAGTTGGATATTTCCACCCTCTCCTTTTACCACTTGGAGATGTGCTCTGGGGGCCTTCGACTACCACATCAACTTAGATGTGATGGTGACCTGCATAACAAATGGTGAACCTGATGGCATTCAACACCAGTGTACACAAGCAGATAGAACCTACAGCAGCCTTAGCAAGTGCCTTGATGAAAGATAAGCTAACTAGTAGAAAAGAAGAGAATGAGCAAAAACAAAAATCTGGAATTACCTTGATGTGGTCCCACCATGTGCGAATCTTCGAAACCACAAGATTCGTGGTTGGAGTGGGGGACTTCAAAGGTGTTCAAGGCTCTATTTCGGGTTCGGGAGCTTGAAGTCATTACACTGTCAACTAATTTGGGAGAGACGATTCGAGATTTGCGAGATGAAATCAGGTCTTGGTTTTGCAGATTTGGGGATAGGGTTCATGGCTGGGAGAGAGGAGAAATCATGTCTGGGTTTTTGTTTATGTTTACACGACTTCAATCTAATTTTTGGGTGAGGCGTGTTTGGGAGTTGGGTTGGGATAATGACATGACATTTAACTTCCACATGTAAAAATCCGTCCTCCACGTAAGCAGTGTTTATTAACGGGATGAAGCTGGTGAGTGATGGAGTGCAACGGTGTAAAGTTCGGTGAGTAATAGAGTGCAATTTAAAGTATAGTGAGTAAAACGTGACACTACCTAAAGTTCGGTGGGTATTGAAACAATTAACTCAAAAATGACTCCCAAAGACTATAAATTTGGTGTTTTAACCTTTGAAGAGATATCGCACAGCACGTATCAATTGGAATTGGAATTTTCATGATTCCTTTCTCAATTCTTCTCACGATCAGAGATCCATTAGCGTCTTCCGGATTTGTGCGTGCATCTGTGTTTGCGTGCTTCACGACGCTGCAGAAATGGCTTCCACAACTGCTCAAAGAGGTAAGCTTTCACCAATATTTATACACCCACTAAAATCGAGATCCCCAACTCAATTTGAAACCCCAACCCCTTACCAAAAATTCAAAACAGACGGTAAACTATCCTCACAAATCGACACCAATGATGCATTAACATCCTTTTATAATATGCTCAAAATGAAACCCTCGCCACCCATCTTGTCATTTAACAAATTGCTAGGCTCTGTTGCCAAAACCAAGAATTATCAAGATGTCATTTTTATGTACCAGAGGATGGTTGAACTTGATGTATTGCCGGATATTAGTACACTTAATGTTTTGCTCAATTGTTACTGTTGCTTGAATAGGGTTGATCTTGGTCTTGCTGTTATAAGTGGGGTTTTTAAGAGGGGGTATAATCCAACTATTGTTACTTTCAATTCATTGTTTAAGGGGTTATGTCGGAGTGGAAATTCTGTAGTGGCGCTACGGATGCTTGAGGAAGTGGAGAACAGGAAGGGAAGGTCAGATTTTAGGCCTAATTTGATTTGTTATAACACGCTCATTGACGGCCTCTGTAAAGAGGGGCTGTTGGACAAGGGTAAACAATTGTTTTTGCAGATGAAGGATAGGGGAATTATGCCAGACTTGGTTACATATAGTGGTTTAATTAGTGGTTTTTGCAAGGCCAATGAGTGGGAGGACGCAAAGCTGTTCTTCATTGAAATGGTGGATCAAGACATTCTTCCTGACGTAATATTGTTTAATATCTTGATAGATGCGCTTTGTAAGGAGGGGAAGACTAATGAAGCTAGTGAGTTGTTAAACTTGATGATTCAAAGGGGTGAAGAGCCAAGTTGTGTTACATTTAATATTTTGATGAATGGGTTTTGCTTAGAGAGTAGGATTGATGATGCAAGGGAGTTGTTTGTTTCAATGGGGGTTAAAGGCTATAAGCGAGATGTTGTAAGCTACACCGTGTTAATTAATGGGTATTGCAAGTGTCAGAAATTGGAAGAGGCCACGAGGCTTTTCGAAGAAATGGTACGCAAAGAATACAAGCCAAATGTTGTTACATTCAACACTTTGTTGACCGGTCTATTTCAAGCAGGTAAAGTTGAGGATGCACAGGAACTTTTTGCAAAGATGAAAGTCCATGAAGTCACTCCGGATTCTGCTACTTATGATATATTATTGGATGGTTTTTTCAAAAATAATTGCCTCGCAGAGGCAATGGAGCTGTTTCATACTCTGGAAAGATCTGGCCTTAATTGTCGCATTAACACCTATAATTGTATCCTTGATGGATTGTGTAAAGCACAAAAGCTTGATTTAGCTAGTGAGCTATTTGGAAAGTTGTCTCATAAGGGTTTGGAACCAACAGTTTTTACATATAACATCATGATTGATGGCTTTTCTAAGTACGGAAATATGGAAATGGCAAATTATTGGTTTATGAAGATGGAAAAGGAAGGTTGTGCACCCTCTGTGGTCAATTTTAACACGCTCATGCAAGGATTTTGCAATCTTAACGAGGCATCAAAAGTGGTTGAACTACTTGTGAAAATGAGAGAGAGAAATATCTCCCCAGATGAATACACAATGTATTTAGTTCAGAATATTTTGTCCCGCAATCCAAATTACTTGGATTATCTAAGCTTGATTCCAAATAACTTGATAGGACTCAAAAACATGTAAATATTTCCATTCAATAATTTAATGTAGGGGGAGGGGTTGTTTGAGAAATTTATGTAATAATACAAGTAGGCTTCAATAATTGTGAGGATGTATGCGCTCTGTTATTTTTCATTCTGGATTGGAGAGTTCCAGCCTATCGAAAGTTAATTTTTTTTCATTTCCGTTGTATTTGTTTGTTCAAATTCAGTACAGGAAAAATACACAAAAACATTGATGAATTGTTCCATACTGTGTTCAGAATTCAATTTGCTCCAATCCTAGATTTTACATTTCTGTTTGTTGTCGTTGAGATCTTCCAATCCATTTCAATAGCAAATCAGTTCCAGACTTGCGGTTCTAAAACTTTCTAGAGAAAAGTTTGGGAAAGGAAAAATTTATAACATATAATTAACCTCAGGCAATACTATAAAAACTTACTGGGTTGATAGTTTAGCATTTCCTATCCACAAATTGAAGATTTGGATGAGCCCTGACAATGTCACGTTGACCCTCTCTGATGGTTTTCCAGAAAAAATGGTTGTAAAAGCATGGAATATAGGCTTGAGGATTTGAAGCTTCACTTTCTGTGGTGTGGGTAATCGTCAAAGTCAGCAATAATTCGAGGTTAATTCCATAAATCCTATACCATTTCAGGGACTAACAGTTGGTCCAGTTTTTCAGATGTTATTCGAATACATGATAGTGAGTTTAAAAGTCATAAGCCAAGTCGTAAGTCTCATGAAATGTAGTTGAAAATGAGTTTGAAGAAAAATGATTTCAAAAGTAGGGCCAAAGGGGGCAAATATCCTTAGTTGTACGGACATTTCAACGAGGGTGATGTGTTCATATCTTATACATGTCAGACACGTTGAATACTAATACTCATCAAACCCTCTACCAAGTTCATTTTTTTAAAATCATAAATATCATATATTTATTAATATAAAGTTATTATTGAATTACAAAACAAATCCTGAGTTTCTTCTCGTAGTGTAATAACTAGTGATTTCTCCAAAGGCGCATTCTAAGATTAGATTGTCATTTGAAATAGCTCAAAAATTTACCTTTTGGGAGAGAGAAAATCAGCACAACATGAAATATTTGAAAAAATTGGTCGATGAAGACTTCTTAACTTGTTGGCATAGTCTACCCATATATTCATTGAAGGAAGGGTCAAAGGGGTACAAATGTTTTAAACTTGGGTAGTCAGTACATTGTAGGATAACGGATGGAGATATAGCCCTCTGTAGCTCCCATTTTATAGACAATTTTCCAAAACTTCATAAACAAAACACTTGCTACACAGGCATTTCCTTGATGCTTTGTCAATCTACAGATCATACAATCAAGGTCAATCTCTTGATTTGAGATCCACTTGGTGCAATTTTCATGGGATTGCATCCCTTTAGTTTATCCCCAATCTTTTGAAGATAAAGTAGAATTGTATATTTAAAACTAAATTTAAGGGGATCTTGTAGGGTCACTTAACCCCACGATCAGACCGTATGCATTTGTCACCGCATCAAGGTAATCAGAATCAAGGTAATCAGATCTGCGATAGGATTGTGAAGCATAACATTGCAGAACTAGTGCGCTGGAGAATTGTGTGCTGAAAAATAAGAACAATAGGATATTGACCGGAAGATATCGAGATTTTTTCTGACATAAAATAATGGTTGTAAATTTTTGGTCCATTGTTTTACATTGTTTTGTTTATGAATGTATATCTTGGTTGTGGTGAGATTATGAAGAATATTAAGATTTAATATATTAATATATTTCATGATGCTATTAAATACCTGATTATAAACAGGGCCGGTTCTGTGATTGTCGGGGCCCGAGGCAAAGATCATAAATTAGGCCCTCGAAATCAACGTAAAAACAAAACTCAATGGTGTATTATGCTCAATGTCATTTCCATCCAAAACCCGTTTATCCTTTAAGCTTCCCAGATCTAAGAATTGCGACACCATCAAGCAAATCCACCTTCCTAACCTGATATAGCCTACAAGTTAATATAAACCTAAACTCTGATTCAATCCCAACATTTCCATGAACATAAGAGCAAGTGAACAAATTGAGACAGCATTCAATATAGAATTTAGAATGAAAATGCAATACAAGTCTGTCAAGACAAGTAATTCCCACTACAACCCAAACCCCCTAAATTTTCCCTAATACAATGATAAAAACATAAATGCATTTGCAATTTTTTTATAAATGATTGAAATCAACATTAATACATACTCAAGAAGAAGCTTTTAAGCACCACGGATAAAAAATGGTGCAAAGTAACTCACAAACAGTTTTTCACTTTGAGCCTCGTATGATTTCCACAGTACAGACAATTAAATAAATAACTAATATCATCTTTGAAAAAATCAATAATTATCAAAGCAAATATAACAAAGATTTTAAAATCAACAGCATAACAAGGTTGTTTCTTCAGAGAAATAATCATTTACTCTTCCAAATAACAACTCAGACTCAAAAATGGCCTCTCTTATAAAACTAAAGCAAAGAACCCAAAAAAGTTTCATAATATGACAAATAAAAATATCCACGTTGGATCCAATTAAGGAAAAAGGGCCAGTTTAAATTAACCATTCACAAATGAAAAGGCCATAAGAAATGAAACAAATAAATCATAAACATAAATTACATATACAATCCAAAGCCTTCAAGGATATGTAAAAATGATTAAAGAATTCAGACCTTCTTCCGCTCGGAAAGTTACGGATCTCAATACACTTGTTTCCATTAGTGATTGAAGCATTGATGGGAAAGTGAGCATACACAACCACATCTTATGGCGGTAAATTTCCATGTGTACACTACATACAAAATGAAAAGTGGAGAATTTGAAATAAAGGTACCT